>NC_052337.1:11284121-11416621 GCF_016432855.1 Salvelinus namaycush
ATATGAGGGAGAGAGAGGAGGAGATTAATAATAAATAGACACACACACACACACACACACACACACACACACACACACACTCAGTTGAGTACAGGGTACACACTTACTCTCTCTCTCTCTCTCACACACACACACACACACACACACACACACACACACACACACACACACACACACACACACACACACACACACACACACACACACACACACACACACAAAGAAGAAGCACACACACGCACACATTGTCATAAATACTTTTCTTTGTCATAAAAAAGCAGAGCCAGTCATGTTCACTGGCAGTCAAACAAACACCATCACAGACCCAGACAAGCAGTCCAAAGCCTCCCCTCTAATCCTCTGAATGGCCATTATGTGGCCACTACTGTCATAAATGGTCTCTGTGTTGGGCTAATTTGGTCATTTATGAAGGACTATAACCCATCTGACTGGTGTTAGAGTAGCAGCTTAACATGCTGTTTGGTAACTGAAGCTTGCACCTTCACTCACTCTCTCTTTCTCTCACTCTCTCACTCTGTATCCCCCCGTGACTATCCATTCCACTCCACTCCCCTTCCATTTGATCATCTTTCTATCCATACATTTGATCTTCTCTTTGCTAGACATGCTTAAGACCATTTCTCCAGTCCATTCTATTTGTCCGCGAACATTCAATGTTTGTGTTTGAACAGGGATCTGTGTGTGTCTTTGTATGGATGACATACTGTGTGTGTGTGTGTGTGTGTGTGTGTGTGTGTGTGTGTGTGTGTGTGTGT
The DNA here is from genome assembly GCF_016432855.1 of Salvelinus namaycush. Classification (NCBI taxonomy): domain Eukaryota; kingdom Metazoa; phylum Chordata; class Actinopteri; order Salmoniformes; family Salmonidae; genus Salvelinus; species Salvelinus namaycush. Next base: position 11,284,898 of record NC_052337.1, read on the forward strand.
GTGTGTGTGTGTGTGTGTGTGTGTGTGTGTGTGTGTGTGTGTGTGTGTGTGTGTGTGTGTGTGTGTGTGTGTGTGTGCATCTATCTGTTTCTGTGTGTTTGTTAACCAGTATCCAGGAAGTGAGTAGCAGTGAGAAGCCAGGGGTCCTCCCTCACATGCAGATCACTGCATATTCATCCAGATACATGCAATATTGATGAGATGGGGGTATGTAGGTCAGAATAGAATAATGCAGGAAACAAACAAAAATAGAGAGAGAGAAACAGACAGAGAGAGAAAACGAGAGAATGAGAAAGAAACTGACTAGAATAGACAGAGGCATAAACAGAAAGAGAGGGATAATTAGAGGTGTGTGAGATAGAGAGAGAGAGAGAGATAGAGTGGTTCGGTGATGTTGGCTCTCTCTCTCTCCCTCTCTCTCTCTCTCTTGTCATTGTGTCAAAGCTGATTACATATCTGTGTCTGTGGTTGGGAGACATCTCTGTCATTTAGAGGCGAGAGCTGCTCTTTCTTTGCCTATGGGCTTACAACCCTCCTGCGTTGCCAGATATGCACATGTCTTAATCATGGCCCATGAGCTCTGAGCTCTGCCACTCTGCCTGCATTTCCTGCTCAACCCATTGGGTTGCCAGATTCTCAGATCTCTTAATTACTCCCGCATAGCACAGGACACAGACACAGACGGCTCTTATCATAGAACTGAATGTGTTCCATTTAATGTGTTGGTGTAATATCAGGTGCTGTTTATGCTGCTTACTGGGTTGAAAATTACTTGTAGTCTTGCTTGGTGAAGTCTTGGTTGCTGTCCATATTGCTCATTTAGTACAGTATGTGTTCCATGTGATGGGTTGCAAAGTCATTACATTCCCTATGTGTTTTCTATTGCATGAGTTGGCTTTACGAACATTGAAGTTGTGGCAGTACTCCCCCTTCTTGCCTTTATACAATGCCAGCCTGCTACTTAGACACACAAGATAATGCACTACTTGTCATGACAAACAAATAGCTATCTCAATCAGTTGTGATCAGGGGTGGGGATGGAATTGGTTTTGTTAGGGTGTTATATTCCCACTACTCTATGCATACATCACACAAATATTATTTAAATTATCATTATTGCATTTTTTTATTGGTAAATGGGCAAGCTATCAAAACTTGTAGTAAGCATGGTTGAATTACAAACCAGGGTGGGGCCCATTGATCATCAGTTATCATATTAAAAACTACAAACATTTGCTTCGAACCTATCGCAAATGTGTAGATTTGCAGGAAATTAGCTGCAAAACTGTGAATTTTTCTCTCCACCCCAAGGCAAAATGAATTGCATGAAATTAGTTATAAAATGTATAATGTTTTATTTTACCTTTCTTTCTTTTTTCTACATTCCACAAAAATACAGAAACAAACTTAATCATACGAACGACATTTCCCAGACACCCACAAATATTGACCACATCTCCTCTGCCCAGACCCGCATGCTCACCTCCCCATCCCTAGTGTCTGCATTATTGTTTGCCACTTGGTCTTAAATTGTACCAATTTGTTTTTCTCAGTCGCCCATGCTATTTCAATATTTCAATAATGAATCATTAGATTTTTCCATTGTGTCATTGATGGCGGATTGATTGACTTCCAAGATCTCGTCATGGTATCTCTGTGCATTCAAACTGCCATCAATAAAATTAAATTGTGTTTGTTTCCCTTGGCTTATGCCTGCCCATACCATAACCTCGCTACCACCACAGGGCGCTCTGTTCACAACGTTGACATCAGCAAACCGCTCAGCCACACAATGCCATACACGTGGTCTGTGGTTTTGAGGCCAGTTGGACGTGCTGCCAATTTTTCTAAAACGATGTTCGAGGCGGGTTATGGTAGAGAAATTAACATTAAATTCTCTGGACACAGCTCTGGAGGACATTCCTGCAGTCAACATGCCAATTGCATGCTCTCTCAAAACTCAAGACATCTGTAGCATTGTATTTTGTAACAAAACCTCATTTTAAAGTAGCCTTTTTTTGTCCCCAGCACAAGATGCACCTGTGTAATGATCATGCTGTTTAATCAGCTTCTTGATCTGCCACACCTGTCAGGTGGATGGATTATCTTGGAAAATGAGAACTGTTCACTAATAAGGAAATAAACAAATTTGTGCACCAAATTTCAGAGAAATAAGCTTTTTGTGAGTATGGAACATTTTGGGGATATTTTATTTCAGCTCATGAAACATGGGACCAACACTTTACATGTTGCGCTTTTATTTTTTCAGTGTATTTGAAACTACCTACATTGGTCAGTCCAAAAATTACTTTTTGATTCTGTCATGGAAATAAATGTATTTGCTCTTACCAAGTCATTTATGATTTCTATGCCTTTAGTTTTTCATGTGGGCCAATTTATCGATTCATTCTGAAAAGCTATCCTAGGATTATTCCATAAGGTTGTGTTTCTATGAAGGGATATTGGTTTTTGTAAAATATGTTTCATTTTCTTCCATATCGTTATAATATTCTTCTTTAGATTAGTTGAGTGAATCTTGTCAGTCTATTCTTGTTCTGAGAAATGAAGGCTACTCCATGCGAGAAATTGCCAAGAAACTGAAGATCTCGTACAACGCTGTGCACTACTCCCTTCACAGAACAGCGCAAACTGACTCTAACCAGAATAGAAAGAGGAGTGGGAGGCCCTGAGCAAGAGGACAAGTACATTAGAGTATCTAGTTTGAGAAACAGACGCCTCACAAGTCCTCAACTGGCAGCTTCATAAAATAGTAACCGCAAAACACCAGTCTCAACATCAACGGTGACGAGGCGACTCCGGGATGCTGGCCTTCTAGGCAGAGTTCCTCTGTCCAGTGTCTGTGTTCTTTTGCCCATCTTAATCTTTTCTTTTTATTGGCCGGTCTGAGATATGGCTTTTTCTTTGCAACTCTGCCTAGAAGACAGACATTTCAACATTTACAAGGCCGTGAGGCCAGACGGATTACCAGGATGTGTACTCAGAGCATGCGTGGACCAACTGGCAAGTGTCTTCACTGACATTCTCAACCTCTCCCTGTCCAAGTCTGTAATACCAACATGTTTCAAGCAGACCACCATAGTCCCTGTGCCCAAGAACCCTAAGGTAACCTGCCTAAATTATTTGATTTGATTTATAGTGATATCAGAGAATGATCCGATATCACTATATCATTCATTTTTGTATTCAGTAAATTATTGAGTGTACTCAATCATTTGGAAATAACATTTTTGTCAATTCTTGAATAGCTTTCTTACTTTGAGAAAAAATAATTGTATTTTGTAGTTGGGAATAGTAATCTCCAGGTGTCCTGTAAATTATTTGTAGAGTGTAACGATCGTCATATAGAGGAGAAGGAGAAGACCAAGGTGCAGCGTGGTAAGTATTCATAATTCCTTTTAATGAATACGAATACTAGAACAAAACAACAAAAACGATAAACGAACAGTTCTGCAAGGTGACATACACTAAACAGAAAACAACCACCCACAAACACAGGTGGGAACAGGCTACCTAAGTATGATTCTCAATCAGAGACAACGATAGACAGCTGCCTCTGATTGAGAACCATACCAGGCCAAACACACAGAAATACAAAACAAGGACAACATAGAACACCAGACATAGAATGCCCACCCAAACTCACGCCCTGACCAACCAAAATAGAGACATAAAAAGGATCTCTACGGTCAGGGCGTGACATAGAGATTACATTTATCAGCCTCTTTGGATGATCCCTAAATGTGCCTTTTTTTTTTACTATGTCTGTCTGTCCCGTGAAATGTGTGATTTTGGTCACCTGTTAAAATAATACTTTCTGTCTGGATTTGATCTAATATAGCTTGAATTCTGTCTAAAAACACCAGATTTGCCCCTGGTGGGATGGTCAATGAAATCAATGTGTATTTTTCATCATGTAAGGTACAATTCAACATCAGAAAATGGCCTTCTTGATCCATGTTCTAGGATATAAGGGAAAACGGTGTATTCTTATTTATTAAAAAAATAAATATAAAGCAAAGTACACCTGTAGTTGAGGCACCATGCCTTTTAATGGCCTTTAACTCCAACTCCTCTCCTAATGTACCAAAGACTATGGATGCATACTGTACATTGTACATACATTGCACATACTTTTACATACATTGTACATACTTTTGATAATCTATCCATAACTCTTATTAATTTTACCATTGGTTTATAAGTCATTAAAAAAATACAGTTACATTGTGGTATCATTAAGTCCTTCCTTCTCTCTTTTCCAAGCCAAATCCATCCCTCTCCACCACCCCTTCTCTGTTCTCCCCCCTTTATCCCACCCAATCCAAGCTTATCCCCCACCTCCCATCTTTACTCCCCCTTTTCCCCCAAAGCCAAGCTGTAACGCTTCTCGTCGTTGGTTGAAGGAGAGGAGGACCAAATCGCAGCGTGGTATGTATCCATATTTATTTGAATACTTTTTTTAAGACGAACAAAACAATAAACAAAACGAAACCCAACGACGCTACAGTCCTGAACTTGAGAATATATATAACACAAATAACGCACGAACAGGAACAATCACCCACAAACAAACAGTGAGAACAGCCTACCTTAATATGGTTCCCAATCAGAGACAACGTAAAACACCTGCCTCTGATTGAGAACCATATCAGGCCAATTAGACAACCCTAAACCAATGAAACACATAACATAGAATATACCCACCCAGCTCACGTCCTGACCAACTAAACAAAGACTAAACAAAGGAAATAAGGTCAGGAACGTGACAGTCCCCCCCCCCCCCCCAAGGTGCGGACTCCGGCCGCAAAACCTGAACCTATAGGGGAGGGTCTGGGTGGGCATCTGTCCACGGTGGCGGCTCTGGCGCTGGACGTGCCCCCCACCCCACCATAGTTAATCCCCGCTTCCGTGACCTCCTCAGAATGGCGACCCTCCAAAATAACCCCACTGTACTGATGGACGCCTCTGGACAGAGGGGCAGCTCAGGTCCTGGCTGACTGACGGCTCTGGCAGGTCCTGGCTGGCTGGCGGCTCTGGCAGCTCCTGGCTGGCTGGCGGCTCTGGCAGCTCCTGGCTGGCTGGCGGCTCTGGCAGCTCCTGGCTGGCTGGCGGCTCTGGCAGCTCCTGGCTGGCTGGTGGCTCTGGCAGCTCCTGGCTGGCTGGCGGCTCTGGCAGCTCCTGGCTGGCTGGCGGCTCTGGCAGCTCCTGACTGGCGGGCGGCTCTGGCAGCTCTTGACTGGCGGGCGGCTCTGGCAGCTCCTGACTGGCGGGCGGCTCTGGCGGCTCCTGACTGGCGGGCGGCTCTGGCGGCTCCTGACTGACGGACGGCTCTAGCGGCTCCTGACTGACAGACGGCTCTGAAGGCTCAGGACAGACGGGGGGCTTTGAAGGCTCAGGACAGACGGGCGGCTTTGAAGGCTCAGGACAGACGGGCGGCTTTGAAGGCTCAGGACAGACGTGTGGCTCAGATGGCGCTGGGCAGACGGGCAGCGCAGGCGGCGCTGGGCAGACGGACAGCTCAGACGGCGCTGGGCAGACGGGCAGTGCAGGCGGCGCTGGGCAGACGAACAGCGCATGCGGCTCTGGGCAGACGGGTAGCTCAGTCGGCGCTGGGCAGACGGATAGCGCAGACGGCGCTGGGCAGACGGATAGCGCAGACGGCGCTGGGCAGACGGCAGACTCTGGCCGGCTGAGGCGCACAGTAGGCCTGGTGCGTGGTGCCGGAACTGGTGGTACCGGGCTAAGGACACGCACCTCAAGGCTAGTGCGGGGAGCAGCAACAGGGCACACAGGGCTCTGGAGACGCACAGGAGGCTTGGTGCGTGGTGCCAGAACTGGTGGTACCGGGCTGGAGACACGCACCACAGGGCGAGTGCGTGGAGGAGGAACAGGGCTCTGGAGACACACAGGAAGCCTGGTGCGTGGTGTTGGCACTGGTGGTACTGGGCTGGGGCGAGGAGGTGGCGCCGGATATACCGGACCGTGAAGGCGTACAGGAGCTCTTAAGCACCGAGCCTGCCCAACCTTACCTGGTTTAATGCTCCCCGTAGCCAGGCCAGTGCGGCGAGGTGGAATAGCCCGCACTGGGCTGTGCTGGCGAACCGGGGACACCATGCGTAAGGCTGGTGCCATGTACACCGGCCCGAGGAGACGTACTGGAGACCAGATACGTTGAGCTGGCTTCATGGCACCTGGCTCGATGCCCACTCTAGCCTGGCCGATACGTGGAGCTGGAATGTACCGCACCGGGCTAAGCACACGTACAGGAGATACCGTGCGCTTTTCCGCATAACACGGTGTCTGCCCGTACTCTCGCTCTCCACGGTAAGCACGAGGAGTTGGCGTAGGTCTCCTACCTGACTTCGCCACACTCCCCTTTAGCCTCCCCCCAATAAATTTTTGGGGCTGCTTCTCAGGCTTCCGTGCTAGCCGAGTACCTTGATAACGTCTCCGTTCCTCCATTCTCCTGTATCCCTCCTCGCACTGTTCCATTGAATCCCAGGCGGGCTCCGGCACTCTCTCTGGATCGATCGACCAGTGCTCTATTTCCACCCAGGTTGTATAGCCCTGCGATCGCTGCTGCTGCCTTTTACCACGCTGCTTGGTCCGGTTTTGGTGGGTGATTCTGTAACGCTTCTCGTCGTTGGTTGAAGGAGAGGAGGACCAAATCGCAGCGTGGTATGTATCCATATTTATTTGAATACTTTTTTTAAGACGAACAAAACAATAAACAAAACAAAACCCAACGACGCTACAGTCCTGAACTTGAGAATATATATAACACAAATAACGCACGAACAGGAACAATCACCCACAAACAAACAGTGAGAACAGCCTACCTTAATATGGTTCCCAATCAGAGACAACGTAAAACACCTGCCTCTGATTGAGAACCATATCAACCCTAAACCAATGAAACACATAACATAGAATATACCCACCCAGCTCACGTCCTGCCCAACTAAACAAAGACTAAACAAAGGAAATAAGGTCAGGAACGTGACACAAGCCTGTCCCACCCTCCCATCGTTACCCACCCTTGCCCCCCCCCCCCCCAAAGCCGCCAAGCTCATCACCACCTCTCCTCCTTACCCTCATTTACCCACCCAGGCACAGGTAATACCAAACCTCCATCTTTCCCCCCTCCCGAACTCCCACACACATCCACATTCACCCTCTCTCATTCTCCCCTTCATATACACCAACACATATCCACACACACCCTCTCTCATTCTCCCCTTCATATACACAGATGCATATCCACACACACACCCTCTCTCATTCTCCCCTTCATATACACCAACACATATCCACACACACCCTCTCTCATTCTCCCCTTCATATTCACCGACGCATATCCACACACACACCCTCTCTCATTCTCCCGTTCATATACACAGACGCATATCCACACATACTGTACACCCTCTCTCACCCTACCCTTCATATACATAGACGCATATCCACACATACTGTACAGCCTCTCTCATTCTCCCATTCATATACACCGACACACATACACCCTCTTTCCCCCACAGATAAATTATTGACTTAAATGCTATATATCCTCTTTTATATTGTCCTATCAGTGTCCATGTATCTCATTGGCAGCGAGAAGAACAGTTACTTGGGGAAAAATACTCTAAATTGTATTGGGGAGGGGGAAGGAATATAGTCTCAATTTACGATAAGCTGGTCTTGGGAATCACTGTGTGTAGCCTAGTGTTGTTATCATTTTTTTCTGCTTCTGCTACTCTCTTTCAACTGGAAAGTTTTCCTGTTTATGGCTTCATTGGCGCTTCTCTGTGTTCCCTTCCATACCCATAGTACTGCAGGGAATCGGAGTTGAGACTTGATTTATTTTTCTGTTGTTTTTCTGACTGTTGTTGCGCGCAGGGGGGGAGTACACAGACACGAGCCACTGCAACCCCTCATTATGAATTCGACTTTTTTGTGACCCCATCAAAGTTGCTCATCCCTGATCTTGGTTGTTAATGAAAGTTGGTCCTGAGGAAAACTTGATTTGTTCCTGCAAGTAAAAATGTACTCCTCATTTCAGTTAGGTGGTGATTTGAATGCAGCTCATGATTCCAGTGCAGCACATTGCAGCAGCGCTCTGGAGTTCAGTTATACACTGTTTCAAAGTACATCAAAGTAAGCACTCAGTTTATTCCTCATTTATTTCCTGCCTCATGCAGAAACAACTCAATATGAGTGCTCTGGCCTGGTTTGGGATAGGGGAGCGGCTTACTGTATCTGCAGAGCTTCACTGTGGCTCCATCCCAAATGGCACTCTATTCTCTATCTAGTGCACTACTTTTGACCAAGGCCCATAGCCCATCTACTGCCCTATAAAGAAAATATGGTGCTATTTGGGACACATTCTGTGTGACTATCTGAGATCAAGGAAGGAATTCTACACAGACCAAGTTACACTTTGTGATATTGTAGCTTAAAAATCGGAGGGAAAATTCTTATTACTTACTTCAAGAATTTTGTTTATATACAATACATGAGACAGTCAAACTCAAGTCCACAAGTTCAACTCGGTACAACTTTTATCCAATTAATTTGAAGACTTCATCGGAAGATGAGTTCATTACAGTGAATTCTAGGTGAATCGACATCCCTTAATATATCATATTTCTCCATAAGCCACGAGTGCCTGTCTATTTACTGTTAAGCATAGTTATATTACCGTGACTCCAGCTCTGTCTCCAAGTTAATACAGAATGTAATCTCTCTCTCTCTCTCTCTCTCTCTCTCTCTCTCTCTCTCTCTCTCTCTCTCTCTCTCTCTCTCTCTCTCTCTCTCTCTCTCTCTCTCTCTCTCTCTCTCTCTCTCTCTCTCTCTCTCTCTCTCTCTCTCTCTCTCTCTCTCTCTCTCTCATTGAGGCTAGCCAGACAGAAGAATTCATCACACTAATACAGCATGTAGAAGCCCTTGTTAAAACTAGGATTAGAAGCTAGGATATGCATCTAATTGGTAGATTTGGATAGAAAACACTCTACAGTTTCCAAAACTGTTAAAATAATGTCTGTGAGTATAACAGAACTAATATGGCAGGCAAAAACCTGAGGAAAATCCATCCAGGAAGTGCTATTACTTTGAAATGCCTGTTTTTCCATTGAAAGCCTATCCACCATACAAAGACTTATGACCTAGTTCACGAGCCCTATTGCTTCACCTACTTGTGGCCAGTCTTTAGGCATTGTTTCAGGCTTTTACTCTGAAAAATGAGGGAGCAACACCACTTTCAATGAGAGGACAGTGGAAATTTCCAGACATGAGTCCAGCGCGTGACCAGGAGTGCACCTTTCTTGTTTTTCCTTTTCTATTGACAAAGCTTTTGTCATTTGACATGTTTTTACGAATTTTTATGGTACTTTTTAGATTTTTCGTCTGTCTGTTGTGACCACACTTTGTTCCAATGGATTACTGAACAAAATGCACCAACAAAACGGAGGTAATTGGACATAAAGAGGGACATTATCGAACAAAACGAACATTTATTGTGTAACATGGAGTCTTCGGAGTGCAACCATATGAACATCATCAAAGGTAAGTGATACATTTTATCGCTATTTCTGACTTGTGTTACTCCTCTTCTTGGCTGCTAACTGTTTGTAATGATTTGTCTGCTGGGCGCTGTTCTCAGATAATCGCATGGTTTGCTTTCGCCGTAAAGCTTTTTTGAAATCTGACACAACGGTTGGATTAACAAGAAGTTTATCTTTAAGCTGGTGTATAACATTTGTATATTTTATGTATGTTTATTATGAGAATTTCTGTTTTGTTGAGTTCCACGCTCTGCAATTTCACCGGATGTTGTTTGAGATAGTGGATTACTGAACAAAACGCGCTAACAAAACGAGGTTTTTGGATATAAAGAGGGACTTGATCGAACAAAACAAACATTTATTGGGTAACTGGTAGTTTTGTGAGTGTAACCATATGAAGATCATCAAAGGTAAGTGATTCATTTTATCGCTATTTCTGACTTTTGTTACTCGTCTACTTGGCTGGTTACTGTTTGTAATGATTTGTCTTCTGGGCACTGTTCTCAGATAATCACATGGTTTGCTTTCGCCGTAAAGTCTTTTTGAAATCTGATACCGTGGTTTGATTAACAAGAAGTTCATCTTTAAAAAGATGTATAACACTTGTATGTTTCATGATGTTTTATAATGAGTATTTCTGTTTTTGAATTTGGCGCTCTGCAATTTCACTGGATGTTGGCCAGGTGGGACGGTAGCGTCCCACACCCCCTAGAGAGGCTTTAAGAGCACGCACACATGGACACACACATGGACACACACATTTAAATCGTATCCACAAGACATTCTCTACAGTCATGCTATTCATCTGGACTGAATCCAAATTATATTTCCCCAGTAATATCATCCATCTTTAGAAGGCCACACACACACACACACACACACACACACACACACACACACACACACACACACACACACACACACACACACACACACACTCAAATACAACCACACAGACACACAGACACACGCTCACATACATCTCTGAGCCAAGATGAAATGGAATTCCTTATGCATTGTTGTCATCCATCTGTATTCTGCCACACTCATAGCTACATAAATACACCCCCACATAGTACACATTAAATGAAATGAGTTTTCCTTGCCCAGAGGATGATAATGATGCCTTTTCATTTTATGTGTCTGTTTTGTGGCCTCCCCAGGCAGTGCAGTACTACAGTCAGAAGGAAGTGAATGTCAGACAGAAGGACAACACCTCTCTCTATCCACAGACAAATACTAAAGCAGCCTGCCTACAGATGTAGGATCTTAATTTTGTTTATTGAGAATTTTCCTGCACAGCAGGGAATGCAAACTTGTAGTGTATTTGAGTTTTAAAAAGCATTCTAAAGTTTGTGATTTACACAGTAAAATTTCAGAATTGATTTGCCTTAACGAAAAATTATAATCCACATAATAATTCACATTTCCTGTGGCTGCAGGATTATTTTCCTGCTGTAGCAAACTGGCTCAAATTAAGATCCTACATCTGTATCTACTATGAATACCAACTATATGGGTGTAAAACACTGTACTCATCGAGTGACCTTTCACCTTTGAACTATGAACAAAGGCATTATTGTCTTCCTGTGCCCGTGCTTCCCTGAGTCATAACAGTGTTAGGCGGCCTTGCAGTTTGGTTGTTTGTTCCTTTACATCACAGTGGCTCATTTCCATTTTCTATACCCTAAGGATTGTTGTTTTATCTTATATTGTAGTTGTATACCTCAGCCCTCGCTCAGTCTCTCCCTCTCCTGCCATTAGATGTATGTGGTAACTAAGGCAGTCACTGTTCAGTATTTCCCTCTGAACGGGACACATACTCAGTGATGAAGTATAATGACGGTTGCAATATCCAATAGGCCTATGTGTTTTTGTTTAACAATAAATAATAATGTTTCATTGAATTTCCATTGTCGTCCATGGTCAAGTGATTAAAAATATCCGTTACATATCCAGTTTGGCTCTCAGTTCATGTGTGACTGGCCCATGTTTGAAACCAGGTCCTCTGCACTACAAGACTGTGTTAGCCCACTGAGTAAAAACCCATGTATTAGCTTGGAGAGCTAACACAAGTCTTCAAGTCTCATGCAAAGTTATTCATCACAGAAGCTGGTATACTAGGCACAGGAAGCTGGTGAGGGGAGGACGCTCATAGTAATGGCTGGAATAGAGTGAATGGAATGGTATCAAATAGACTGTGGTGGGAAAAGTACCCAATTGTCATACTTAAGTAAAAGTAAAGATACCTTAATAGAAAATGACTCAAGTAGAGGTAAAAGTCACCCAGTAAAATACTACTTGATTAAAAGTAAAACTACTTGGTTTTAATTATACTCAAGTATCAAACGTAATTGTAATTGCTAAAATATACTTAAGTATAAAAAGTAAAAGTATAAATCATTTAAAATTCCTTATATTAAGCAAACCAGATGGCACAAATTTCTTATTTTTTTATATATTTATGGAAAGGCAAGGGGAACACTCCAACACACAGACAAAATGTACAAATGAAGCATGTGTTTAGTGAGTGGGCCAGATCAAAGTCAGTAGGGATGACCAGGGATGTTCTCTTGCTAAGTGTGTGATTTGGACCATTTTCCTGTCCTGCTAAGCATTCAACATATATTGAGTACTTTTGGGTGTCAGGAAAATGGATGGAGTAAAAAGTACATTATTTTCTTAAGGAATGTAGTGAAGTAAAAGTAAAAGTTGTCAAATAATAAATAGTAAAGTATGGAAACGCAAAAAAATACTTAAGTAGTACTTTAAAGTATTTTTACTTAATCACTTAATTACTTTACACCACTGCAAATACGTACATGGAAACCATGTGTTTGATGAGTTTGATACCATTCCATTGATTCCATTCCAGCCATTACTATGAGCCCGTCCATCCAAATTAAGGTGCCACCAACAACCTGTGATACTAGGTAAATTCAGCAAAAAAATAAACATCCTCTCACTGTCAACTGCGTTTATTTTCAGCTAACTTAAAATGTGTAAGTATTTGTGTGAACATAAGATTCAACAACTGAGACATAAACTGAACAAGTTCCACAGACATGTGACTAACACAAATGGAATAATGTGTCCCTGAACAAAGGGGGGGTTAAATCAAAAGTAACAGTCAGTATCTGGTGTGGCCACCAGCTGCATTAAGTACTGCAGTGCATCTCCTCCTCATGGACTGCACCAGATTTGCCAGTTCTTGCTGTGAGATGTTACCCAACTCTTCCACCACGGCACCTGCAAGTTCCCGGACATTTCTGGAGGGAATGGCCATAGCCCTCAACCTCCGGTCCAACAGGTCCCAGGCATGCTCAATGGGATTGAGATCCGGGCTCTTCACTGGCCATGGCAGAACACTGACATTCCTGTCTTGCAGGAAATCACACACAGAACGAGCAGTATGGCTGGTGGCATTGTCATAATGGAGGGACATGTCAGGATGAGCTTGCAGGAAGGGTACAACATGAGGGAGGAGGATGTCTTCCCTGTAACGCACAGCGTTGCGATTGCCTACAATGACAACAAGCTCAGTTCGATGATGCTGTGACACACCGTCCCAGACCATGACGGACCCTCCACCTCCAAATCGATCCCACTCCAGAGTACAGGCCTCGTGTAACGCTCATTCCTTTGACGATAAACGTGAACCATCAGCCCTGGTGAGACAAAGCCGCAACTTGTCAGTGAAGAGCACTTTTTGCCAGTCCTGTCTGGTCCAGCGACGGTGAGTTTGTGCCCATAGGCAAGGTTGGTGCCGGTGATGTCTGGTGAGGACCTGCCTTACAAGAGGCCTACAAGCCCTTAGTCCAGCCTCTCTCAGCCTATTGCGGACAGTCTGAGCACTGATGGAGGGATTGTGCTTTCCTGGTGTAACTTGGGCAGTTGTTGTTGCCATCCTGTACCTGTCCCGCAGGTGTGATGTTCGGATGTACCAATCCTGTGCAGGTGTTGTTACACGTGGTCTGCCACTGCAAGGACAATCAGCTGTCCGACCTGTCTCCCTGTAGCACTTTCTTAGGCGTCTCACAGTACGGACGTTGCAATTTATTTCCCTGGCCACATCTGCAGTCCTCATTCCTCCTTGCAGCATGCCTAAGGCACATTCACGCAGATGAGCAGGGACTCTGGGCATCTTTCTTTTGGTGTTTTTCAGAGTCAGTAAAAAGGCCTCTTTAGTGTCCTAAGCTTTCATAACTGTGACCTTAATTGCCTACAGTCAGTAAGCTGTTAGTGTCTTAACGACTGTTCCACTGGTGCATGTCCATGAATTGTTTATGGTTGATTGAACAAGTATGGGAAACAGTGTTTAAACCCTTTACAATGAAGATCTGTTGAGTTATTTGGATTTTTACGAATTATCTTACGAATTAAAGATAGGGTCCTGAAAAGGGGACATTTCTTTTATTGCTGAGTTTAGATAACACATGCTGCCTGGACGTTATCTCGTGTCTGCAAAAACGTGCCCTGTACTCATTTTCAGCTGGAGGTTGGGTTGTCTAAATCACTTCAGTTCGTTACACATACACCTTGGTTGGACTGTGAGGGCAGCTGCGACACTATATTTCCTGCCTCTACAGTATGTGTGTGGAATAGAGGAGCGTAGATGTCCGACCTTTATGTAGTCCATCATCCAGCTCCAGATAACCACAGGGATTACTTGTTAATCAAATGTGTCCACCCTCTCCTGATGGGCCTAAGGTAAAATCAATATAGTCAATCAGTTCTCAGCCTCCCCCTCCCCCATAGCACAGTGGACTGCTGCCTGCAGGGGAGAGATCAATGGCCATCCCAGAGGCACCTGCAGAATCTAATTGCACATGTGGAGCAGAAAGCAGTAATCTCCCTGACACACATATACCATGCATACCATGTAGCCTAAATACATATACAGTGCCATCAGAAAGTGTTCATACCCTTTGACTTAGTCCATATTTTGTTGTGTTACAGCCTGAATTCAATATGGATTCAATATTTTTTTATTCACCCATCTACACACAATACCCCACAATGACAAAGTGAAAACATGTTTTTAGACACTTTATCAAACTTATTGGATATTAAATACAGAAACATCTCATTTACATAAGTATTCACACCCCTGAATCAATACTTTGTAGAAGCACCTTTGGCAGCAATTACAGCTGTGAGTCTTTCTGGGTAAGTCTCTAAGAGCTTTCCACACCTGGAAGTTTACATACACTTAGGTTGGAGTCATTAAAACTCGTTTTTCAACCACTCCACAAATTATTTGTTAAACTATAGTTTTGGCAAGTCGGTTAGGACATCTACTTCATGCATGACTTTACATACACTAAGTTGACTGTGCATTGGAAAAATCGAGAAAATGATGTCATGCTTTAGAAGCTTATTATAGGCTAATTGACATTATTTGAGTCAATTGGAGGTGTACCTGTGGATGTATTTCAAGGCCTACCTTCAAACTCAGTGCCTCTTTGCTTGACATCATGGGAAAATCAAAAGAAATCAGCCAAGTCCTCAGAAAAAAAATTGTTGACCTCCACAAGTCTGGTTCATCCTTGGGAGCAATTTCCAAATGCCTGAAGGTACCGCGTTCATCTGTACAAACATTAGTACACAAGTTTAAACACCATGGGACCACACAGAAACGCGTTCTGTCTCCTAGAGATGCTGCAAATCAATCCCAGAACAACAGCAAAGGACCTTGTGAAGATGCTGGAGGAAACAGGTACAAAAGTATCTATATCCACAGTAAAACGAGTCCTATATCGACACAACCTGAAAGGCTGCTCAGCAAGGAAGAAGCCACTGCTCCAAAACCGCCATAAAAAAGCCAGACTACGGTTTGCAACTGCACATGGGGACAAAGATTGTACTTTTTGGAGAAATGTCCTCTGGTCTGATGAAACAAAAATAGAACTGTTTGGCCATAATGACCATCGTTATGTTTGGAGGAAAAAGGGGGATGCTTGCAAGCCGAAGAACACCATCCCAACATTGAATCTCGGGGGTGGCAGCATCATGTTGTGGAGGTGCTTTGCTGCAGGAGGGACTGGTGCACTTCACAAAATAGATGACTTCATGAGAAAGGAAAATTGTGGATATATTGAAGCAACTTCTGAAGACATCAGTCAAGAAGTTAAAGCTTGGTCGCAAATGGGTCTTTCAAATGGACTATGACCCCAAGCATACTTCCAAAGTTGTGGCAAAATGGCTTAAGGACAACAAAGTCAAGGTATTGGAGTGACCATCACAAAGCCCTGACCTCAATCCTATAGAAAATGTGTAGGCAGAACTGAAAAATCATGTGCGAGCAAGGAGACCTACAAACCTGACTCAGTTACACCAGCTCTGTCAGGAGGAATGGGCCAAAATTCACCCAACTTATTGTGGGAAGCTTGTGGAAGGCTACCCAACACTTTTGACCCAAGTTAAACAATTTACAGGCAATGCTACCAAATACGAATTGAGTGTATGTAAACTTCTGGCCCACTTTGAATGTGATGAAAGAAACAAAAGCTGAAATAAAACATTCTCTCTTCTATTATTCTGACATTTCACATTCTTAAAATAAAGTGATGATCCTAACTGACCTAAGCCAGGGAATTATTACTAGGTTTAAATGTCAGGAATTGTGAAAAACGGAGTTTAAATGTATTTGGCTAAGGTGTATGTAAACCTCCGACCTCAACTGTACATCTTCAAGGAGATTTAAGTCAGAACTGTAACTAGGCCACTCCAATGCCTCGCAAAGAAAGGTACCTATTTGTAGATGGGTAAAAAAAAGATGTAAACATTGAATATACTTTTGCGCATGGGGAAGTTACTAATTACACTTTTGATGTTGAATCAATACATCCTGTCACTACAAAGATACAGTCATCCTTCCTAACTTAGTTGCCGGAGAGGAAGGAAACCGCTCAGGGATTTTACCATGAGGACAATGGTGACTTTAAAACACTTACAGAATTGAATGGCTGTGATAAGAGAAAATTGAGGATGGATCAACAACATTGTAGTCACTCAACATTACTAAGCTAATTGACATTGTGAAAAGAAGGAAGCGTACATAGAAAAGAATATTCCAAAACATGCATCCTGTTTGCAACAAGACACTAAAGTAATACCTCAAAAAATGTGGCAAAGCAATTTACCTTTTGTCCTGAATACAAAGTGTTACTTTTGGGGCAATTCCAATCCAACACATTACTGAGTACCACTCTTCATATTTTTATGCATAGTGGTGGCTGCATCATGTTATGGGTATTCTTGTAATCATTAAGAACTGGGGAGTTTTTCAGGATAACAAAAAACGTAAATGAGCTAAGCACAGGCAAAATCCCAGAGGAAAATCTGGTTCCGTCTGATTTCCGCCTTTCAGCAGGACAATAACCTAAAACACAATCCCAAATCTACACTTGAGTTGCTTACCAAGAAGACTATGAATGTTACTGAGTGGGAAAACCTCCCTGATCTTTGTGGTTGAATCTGTGTTTGAAATTCACTGCCTGACTGAGGGACCTTATACAGTCGTGGCCAAAAGTTTTGAGAATGACACAAATATTAATTTCCACAAAGTTTGCTGCGTCAGTGTCTTTAGATATTATTGTCAGATGTTACTATGGAATACTGAAGTATAATTACAAGCATTTCATAAGTGTCAAAGGCTTTTATTGACAATTATATGAAGTTGATGCAAAGAGTCAATATTTGCCGTGTTGACCCTTCTTTTTCAAGACCTCTGCAATCCGCCCTGGCATGCTGTCAATTAACTTCTGGGCCACATCCTGACTGATGGCAGCCCATTCTTGCATAATCAATGCTTGGAGTTTGTCAGAATTTGTGGGGTTTTGTTTGTCCACCTGCCTCTTGAGTATTGACCACAAGTTCTCAATGGGATTAAGGTCTGGGGAGTTTCCTGGCCATGGACCCAAAATATCGATGTTTTGTTCCCCGAGCCACTTAGTTATCACTTTTGCCTTATGGCAAGGTGCTCCAACATGCTGGAAAAGGCATTGTTCGTCACCAAACTGTTCCTGGATGGTTGGGAGAAGTTGCTTCGGAGGATGTGTTGGTACTATTCTTTATTCATGGCTGTGTTCTTAGGCAAAATTGTGAGTGAGCCCACTCCCTTGGCTGAGAAGCAACCCCACACATGAATGGTCTCAGGATGCTTTACTGTTGGCATGACACAGGACTGATGGTAGCGCTCACCTTGTCTTCTCCGGACAAGCTTTTTTCCGGATGCCCCAAACAATCGGAAAGGGGATTCATACCCCAGTCCTCAGCAGTCCAATCCCTGTACCTTTTGCAGAATATCAGTCTGTCCCTGATGTTTTTCTTGGAGAGAAGTGGCTTCTTTGCTGCCCTTCTTGACACCTGGCCATCCTCCAAAAGTCTTCGCTTCACTGTGCGTGCAGATGCACTCACACCTGCCTGCTGCCATTCCTGAGCAAGCTCTGTACTGGTGGTGCCCCGATCCCGCAGCTGAATCAACTTTAGGAGACGGTCCTAGAGCTTGCTGGACTTTCTTTGGCGCCCTGAAGCATTCTTCACAACAATTGAACCACTCTCCTTGAAGTTCTTGATGATCCGATAAATGGTTGATTTAGGTGCAATCTTACTGGCAGCAATATCCTTGCCTGTGAAGCCCTTTTTGTGCAAAGAAATGATGACAGCACGTGTTTCCTTGCAGGTAACCATGGTTGACAGAGGAAGAACAATGATTCCAAGCACCACCCTCCTTTTGAAGCTTCCAGTCTGTTATTCGAACTTAATCAGCATGACAGAGTGATCTCCAGCCTTGTCCTTGTCAACACTCACACCTGTGTTAACGAGAGAATCACTGACATGATGTCAGCTGGTCCTTTTGTGGCAGGACTGAAATACAGTGGAAATGTTTTGGGGGGATTCAGTTCATTTGCATGGCAAAGAGGGACTTTGCAATTAATTGCAATTCATCTGATCACTCTTCATAACATTCTGGAGTATATGCAAATTGCCATCATACAAACTGAGGCAGTAGACTTTGTGAAAATGTATATTTGTGTCATTCTCAAAACTTTTGGCCACGACTGTAGATAATTGTGTTAGTGTGGTTAAGAGATGAGGTAGCAATTCAAAAATCATGTTAAACACTATTATTGCAGACAGTGTGAGTCCATGCAACTCATTATGTGACATTTTTACTCCTGAATTTATTTAAGCTTGCCATAACAAAGGGGATGAATACTTTTTGACGAAGACATTTCAGCTTTTTGGTTTTAATGAATTTGTAAAAATGTCTAAAAACATAATTCCACTTTGTAATTATGGGGTATCGTGTGTATGCCATTGATGAATATATTTTATTAAATCCTTTTTTAATTCAGGTTGTAACGCAACAAAATGTGGAAAAAGTAAAGACACACACACACACACACACACACACACACACACACACACACACACACACACACACACACACACACACACACACACACACACACACACACACACACAAAGCACAAAGCACACACACACAAAGCACACACAAAGCACACACACAAAGCACAGACTCATCTACAGATATATATATTACATAAGGTAGGCTAGGGTTAAAATCAAATTGAAGTCAGTCATTTCAGGAAGTGATTTGAATAAAAAATAAATATATTGTAATTTTTAGTTTATTGAGAAGTAATTGAAAACGAATGACCTTTTTTCAATTCTTGAATCTTAATTTTAGTTTGCTTGATGAATTGACTGCCGTCAATTCAAATTGAGCCCAACAGTGCTAGATCAGGTACATTGGCACAGTGCCACATCATCCTCTGCTCTATATTTTGCTCCTCTATTATTTTAATCAGCTGCACAAACTAAAGCACTGTCTGTCTGTCACACCGCACATCTCCATCTGACAAGATATATTATTTCATTTTGAGGAGGGAGGAAGTTGTGGGTAGTTGACTGACGTCTCCATGTATCAGTAGTGTCTAGGAACAGAGTGTTGGTTTGTGGTAGCTTTCTGTTGACAGTCAGAGAGAGAGACAATATAAGGACGTGTTGATGGCCACCGGACACAGATGGATATCTTTGATATGTATTATATTGATTTAGCTGAACACTGAGATATGGTGAGAGTGCATCGTCTCTCTCTCTCTATCTCTCCCTCTTCCCCCCTCTCTCTCTCCCTCTCCCCCCCCCTCTCTCTCTCTCGCTCTCTTTCTCTCTAGCTCTCTATCTTTCCTTGATGGTATTTGCTATTTGATTCTCAATATTTCCTTTACACAAGACCAGCCTGTAGCTTTCCTATTTTTCTGCAGAGTGAGATTCCGAAACGCACTTCTTGTCCAAATGCGCCAGAGAAACTCCAGCATGATGCCTAAACCCTGTAAAATTATTCAAATCCTCTTCAACAACGGCCCTCTGACTGAAGCTGTCACGGTGGTCTGCTCGAAGCTCCTCCAAATTGCCAGTGTGATGGTGACTGAAGCGATCTGAGACGACAGTCGTGACCGTCGTAGCCTGGCTCCTCATTTCGTGATGGAATTTCTAATGCATTTTCAGCACTCAGTTGTTGTTTCATTTAGTGGCAGTGGTCTTTGAGGAGAGAAAATAGTGGTATTTGCTAATTATTTGGAGTCCTAATTCAACCAAAACATCATTAGTGTGTGTATTATTGCCATGTATTGAGGATTTAGCGGTGAATGACTAATTTAAATGACATTGGCCATCGTTAGCCGTCTTTTGGCTATCTGCAAGTGCCTTTTCTTTCAAAGAAAAGAAGCATCGTAATCTCTCACCCAAAATAACACTGTTGTCGCAGAAAGGAGAAGTCACAATGATGTTCTCGCCCCAATCAGTGACATTTTTCTCCCCGACAGTGTAGCGCACACTCTCACACACACACACACACACACACACACACACACACACACACACACACACACACACACACACACACACACACACACACACACACACACACACACACACACACACACACACACACACACACACACACACACACACATTTGTCTGTTCAACAAATGGCATGCTCAACAGAAGGCTTCTCTCCTCTTTCCCCATTTCCCAATACACAGAGAGAGAGAGAGAGCAGATCTGCAAAGTCAATCCCTTCCCCAGAGTCAGTCGGCGGAGTGTTTGGTGAAATAGACAGCCTTCTCTAACCCTTAGGCACTGCTGCAGCTCTCCTCTGTGTGAATGCAGTCTTTGAGTCTGTCCACGTCACTCCAATAGGGTAAACTGTCAAGCTACAGTGGCTTGCGAAGGATTCAACCTCCCTTGACATTTTTCCTATTTTGTTGCTTTACAACCTGGAATTAAAATGGATTTTTGGGGGGGTTTGTATCATTTGATTTACACAACATGCCTATGACTTTGAAGATCCAAATATTTTCTATTGTGAAAGAAACAAGAAATAAGACCAAAAAAAACTGAAAACGTGCATAACTATTCACCCCCCCAAAGTCAATAATTTGTAGAGACACCTTTTGCAGCAATTACAGCTGCAAGTCTCTTGTGGTATGTCTCTATAAGCTTGGCACATCTAGCCACTGGGATTTTTGCCCATTCTTCAAGGAAAAACTGCTCCAGCTCCTTCAAGTTGGATGGGTTCCGCTGGTGTACAGCAATCTTTAAGTCATACCACAGATTCTCAATTGTATTGAGGTCTGGGCTTTGACTAGGCCATTCCAAGACATTTAAATGTTTCCCCTTAAACCACTCAAGTGTTGCTTTAGCAGAATGCTTAGGGTCATTTCTGCAGGAAGGTGAACCTCTATCCCAGTCTCAAATCTCTGGAAGACAAACAGGTTTCCCCTCAATAATTTCCCTGTATTTAGCGTCATCCATCATTCCATAAATTCTGACCAGTTTCCCAGTCCCTGCCGATGAAAAACATCCCCACAGCATGATGCTGCCACCACCATGCTTCACTGTGGGGATGTGTTCTCGGGGTGATGAGAGGTGTTGGGTTTGCGCCAGACATGGTGTTTTCCTTGATGGCCAAAAAGCTCAATTTTAGTCTCATATGACCAGAGTACCTTCTTCCATATGTTTGGGGAGTCTCCCACATGCCTTTTGGCGAACACCAAACATGTTTGCTTATTTTTTTCTGGCCACTCATGCATAAAGCCCAGCTCTGTGGAGTGTACAGCTTAAAGTGGTCCTAGGGACAGATACGCCAATCTCCACTGTGAAGCTTTGCAGCTCCTTCAGGGTTATCTTTGGTCTCTTTGTTGCCTCTCTGATTAATGCCCTCCGTGCCTGGTTTGTGATTTTTGGTGGGCGGCCCTCTCTTGGCAGGTTTGTTGTGGTGCCATATTCTTTCCATTTTTTAATAATGGATTTAATGGTGCTCCGTGGGATGTTCAAAGTTTCTGATATTTTTTTATTACCCAACCCTGATCTGTACTTCTCCACAACTTTGTCCATGACCTGTTTGGAGAGCTCCTTGGTCTTCATGGTGCCGCTTGCTTGGTGGTGCCCCTTGCTTAGTGGTGTTGCAGA
The DNA here is from genome assembly GCF_016432855.1 of Salvelinus namaycush. NCBI lineage: Eukaryota > Metazoa > Chordata > Actinopteri > Salmoniformes > Salmonidae > Salvelinus > Salvelinus namaycush. The sequence continues at coordinate 11,306,983 of NC_052337.1, forward strand.
CTCTGGGACCTTTCAGAACAGGTGTATATATACTGAGATCATGTGACACTTAGATTGCACACAGGTGGACTTTATTGAACTAATTATGTGACTTCTGAAGGTAATTGGATGCACCAAATCGTATTTAGGTGCTTCATAGCAAAGGGGGTGAATACATATGCACGTACCACTTTTCCGTTGTTTAAAAAAAATATATATATATTTTTTTTTCATTTCATTTCACCAATTTGGCCTGTTTTGTGTATGTCCATTACATGAAATCAAAATAAAAATCTATTTAAATTACAGGTTATAATGCAACAAAATAGAAAAAACACCAAGGGGGGTAAATACTTTTGCAAGGCACTGTATATGGTCTAGTCTCAGCTGGGAGATACTGTATGTCTGACCAGAGAGAGAGCGAGAGCGAGAGAGAAACTATGTCAACCCTTGGTTAGCCCAGGTTCGATTCCCACGGGGGACCAGTACGAAAAAGTATGCACTCACTACTCTGGATAAAAGCATCTACTAAAATGGAAAAGGATTGAATAGACCATTTCAGTTTGCAAATGGAAGTTATTTCTATGTGAAAAGTATTTCAAGCAACTGCAAAACATATAACAAGCAAGTATTTTTCCTTTCCACAAGTATTATCGTATGAACAGTTTTGAACAGATAATTATCAGACTCAAGATACAAATGCATTTAGTTTTCACAAAAGTAGTGCACTGCTTTTACTAGTCCTGTATTAGCGGACTGATAATACAGGACGGCAAAAAAATGGCAGCTTATTTACCCATGATGCCAGGGTACACAACAACACTGCAGGGAAAATGATTCAAGTCTGAGAATAAATAAAATAAAAACAGTGAACAGAGGGATGGAGCAGAAAAAGAAAGAGTGTGATGTGGTGGAGAAGCAGAGAGGAGAGATCAGGCAGACAGCTGAATGACAGAGAGAACAGAGGAGGTAGAGGAGAGGGACAGGGAGACAAGAGATAGGGCAGACAGCTGAATGACAGAGAGAACAGAGGAGGTAGAGGAGAGGGACAGAGAGACAAGAGATAGGGCAGACAGTTGAATGACAGAGAGAACAGAGGAGGTAGAGGAGAGGGACAGGGAGACAAGAGATAGGGCAGACAGTTGAATGACAGAGAGAACAGAGGAGGTAGAGAAGAGGGACAGAGAGACAAGAGATAGGGCAGACAGCTGAATGACAGAGAGAACAGAGGAGGTAGAGGAGAGGGACAGGGAGACAAGAGATAGGGCAGACAGTTGAATGACAGAGAGAACAGAGGAGGTAGAGGAGAGGGACAGGGAGACAAGAGATAGGGCAGACAGCTGAATGACAGAGAGAACAGAGGAGGTAGAGAAGAGGGACAGAGAGACAAGAGATAGGGCAGACAGCTGAATGACAGGGAGAACAGAGGAGGTAGAGGAGAGGGACAGGGAGACAAGAGATAGGGCAGACAGTTGAATGACAGGGAGAACAGAGGAGGTAGAGGAGAGGGACAGGGAGACAAGAGATAGGGCAGACAGCTGAATGACAGGGAGAACAGAGGAGGTAGAGGAGAGGGACAGGGAGACAAGAGATAGGGCAGACAGCTGAATGACAGGGAGAACAGAGGAGGTAGAGGAGAGGGACAGGGAGACAAGAGATAGGGCAGACAGTTGAATGACAGAGAGAACAGAGGAGGTAGAGGAGAGGGACAGGGAGACAAGAGGTAGGGCAGACAGTTGAATGACAGAGAGAACAGAGGAGGTAGAGGAGAGGGACAGGGAGACAAGAGATAGGCAGACAGTTGAATGACAGAGAGAACAGAGGAGGTAGAGGAGAGGGACAGGGAGACAAGAGATAGGGCAGACAGCTGAATGACAGGGAGAACAGAGGAGGTAGAGGAGAGGGACAGGGAGACAAGAGATAGGGCAGACAGCTGAATGACAGGGAGAACAGAGGAGGTAGAGGAGAGGGACAGGGAGACAAGAGATAGGGCAGACAGTTGAATGACAGAGAGAACAGAGGAGGTAGAGGAGAGGGACAGGGAGACAAGAGATAGGGCAGACAGTTGAATGACAGAGAGAACAGAGGAGGTAGAGGAGAGGGACAGGGAGACAATAGATAGGGCAGACAGTTGAATGACAGGGAGAACAGAGGAGGTAGAGGAGAGGGACAGGGAGACAAGAGATAGGGCAGACAGTTGAATGACAGAGAGAACAGAGGAGGTAGAGGAGAGGGACAGGGAGACAAGAGATAGGGCAGACAGTTGAATGACAGAGAGAACAGAGGAGGTAGATGAGAGGGACAGAGAGAGGGCAAGAGGGACAGGGACAGTGGAATGGAAGGAAGAAGAGAGGTATTGATGAGAGAGTTACAGCTGGAGAGTGGGAGAGAGTGAAAGATAGTGGGAGAATGAAGGGGTGAGTGGGAGGGAGAGACGGGTGGGTGGGTGGCAGAGAGGAAGATAGCGGGGACAAGGAGAGAGGGACTGAGATAATGAAGGACTAAAAGCTGTACTGTGCTGTGAGCAACAGACAGAAGAAGATGGTGACATAGGGAGAGCAGAGAGCCCCGACGGAACACAGACAAACAGATGAAACCGCCTTTGGGTCACTGCCAGGAACAAGGGACAGGAAGGAAAGGAAAGGAGGAGAGGAGAGAGGAACGAAGGAGCCCACTTTTCTCTCATTACCAGGTTGTTACCTTGATGGTGCCTCTCAAGGTCGGGCTCTGTTTCTTAATATGATACATGCAAACACACGCCTGCACGCACACAAATAAACACACACAAGCACACACACACACACATCCCCTGGGTGTCTGGTTCTGTCCCTCTGTGCTTTTTTTATTTCCTGTTCTTTCCTTCCTTGGTGTTTTTCTTTGTCTAAATCAGCATCTCTAATGATAATGGGGATTAGATGAGGGGGATCATGTGTTGTCATCTCAGACTGCTGTCTGGCTCTGGTATTTATTAGCTGTTCTCAGCCCAGCTCAGCGAGAGGCTCTATCGTATTGACAAATAAACACCTATACCGACGTATGGAGTTGTAGTAGTGTAGGGTGGTGGGAGCAATAGGGCTATTAGATGGCACACAAAAGTCATTCATGATTCAGTCATGATAAACAAGCCAACTTTGGTAACGTCAACTTTATGTTCCATTTTAGACCAATAGTTAAACACTAAATGCCAAATTAGAGCACTCCACTTCCACTTTTAATTTTTTTGTTGACTCACGGTTCATACAACAATTCCAGTAACGGTCCAGTATACACACAAACAGCACGACATAAAACCAAAACTTCAATAACAGCGCCGCTCTCCAGGCTGCTGGCTAGCGATATCGAGAATCTGGTTCCGTGGGCTTTAGCTCTCAATTAATACATATCTTTCCAACTTTCGTCCACATATCTACAGCTCTGGAAAAATGAAGAGGCCACTGCAAAATGATCAGTTTCTCTGGTTTGACTATTTATAGGTATGTGTTTGGGTAAAATGATCAGTTTCTCTGGTTTGACTATTTATAGGTATGTGTTTGGGCAAAATGATCAGTTTCTCTGGTTTTACTATTTATAGGTATGTGTTTGGGCAAAATGATCAGTTTCTCTGGTTTTACTATTTATAGGTATGTGTTTGGGCAAAATGATCAGTTTCTCTGGTTTTACTATTTATAGGTATGTGTTTGGGTAAAATGATCAGTTTCTCTGGTTTTACTATTTATAGGAATGTGTTTGGGTAAAATGATCAGTTTCTCTGGTTTTACTATTTATAGGTATGTGTTTGGGTAAAATGATCAGTTTCTCTGGTTTGACTATTTATATATATGTGTTTGGGTAAAATGAACATTTTGTTTTATTCTATAAACTACTGACATTTCTCCCAAATAAAAATATTGTCATTTAGAGCATTTATTTGCAGAAAATTACAACTGGTCAAAATAAAAAATATGTAGTGTTGTCAGACCTCGACTAATGCAAAGAAAATAAGTTCATATTCATTTTTAAACAACACAATACTAATGTTTTAACTTAGGAAGAGTTCAGAAATCAATATTTAGTGGAATAACCCTGATTTTCAGTCACAGCTTTCATGCGTCTTGGCATGCTCTCCACCAGTCTTTCACATTGATGTTGGGTTACTTTATGCCACTCCTGGTGCAAAAACTCAAGCAGCTCAGCTTTGTTTGATGGCTTGTGACCATCCATCTTCCTCTTGATCAAATTCCAAAGGTTTTCAATTGAGTTCAGGTCTGGAGATTGGGCTGGTCATGACAGGGTCTTGATCTGGTGGTCCTCCATCCACACTTTGATTGACCTGGCTGTGTGGCATGAAGCATTGTCCTGCTGGAACAACCAATCCTCAGAGTTGGGGAACATTGTCAGAGCAGAAGGAAGCAAGCTTTCTTCCAGGACAACCTTGTACGTGGCTTGATTCATGTGTCCTTCACAAAAACAAATCTGCCCGATTCCAGCCTTGCTGAACCACCCCCAGATCATCACCGACCCTCCACCAGATTTCACAATGGGTGCGAGACCTGGAGAGGTCTACAAGCCAGTCACTCACACCCACTGTGATAACTTTGCAGTGGTCTCTTAATTTTTTCCAGAGCTGTATATCGGCACTCAATATTCGAAAACAATCTTGTGGACAGAACTCACCTTTGTCTCCCTGCTCGGTCTACACACACCCAACTGGCCCTGCCAGCTGTTGTGGTAGTCTCCCTGTGACCCAGTGGAACATTTGTCAGCTAGTCACAGGTGTCAGGGAGAAGGTCTCTAATCCTGAAGCAACTGTGTGTATAAATTGTATGTCACGTTTCATAAACAAATAAAAATGGATAAGTGGATAACAAGTAAAAATAACATGGCTATTTACAGGAAGTACCAGGTTATAGAGGTATCTAAATAGGTAGGGGTATAGGTAGCAGCGTATGTGGGGAGTAAGAAAGTGTGTGTGTGGGCGTATGTAGTGTGTATGTGTTGTGGTGTCAGTAGAGTCCAGTGTGTGTAAATAGAGCAGGCAGTATTCGACGTCCATCCATGTCTAAGGATGTCGGCAGATGGAAACCAGCTAATATGGGCAACAGTGAGCGCTGTTACCTTCAGGTAGGTTTCGGTTTTGCTAGAGCTTTGTAGACAGGGACGGAGGATGGGTGTAAGCATCTGCCTCTGGTTGCATACAGCCAGACGTGTATAGCCTTAAAACATTTGGTGACCTTGTCTGCTTTTGAGACGCGGTTGGATCGCAACCTGGGACACTACATGTTGACTAATTAAAATAATTACAGTAACTATTGATCACTATTATGGAATATTATTCTAATATGTATTCATTATCGAATTTTGTCAGTTAAAGATGATATTTAACTGCACTCTAGAGAGTTGTAGACCTATATCTAATCCTTAAAGCATATATCAAATAAACAAGAACTTACAATTGTACATACTTTGTGAGAGAGAGAAGCAGAGAGAGTGTGTTTTATTTTTCCTTGTCAGCCGCCCATCACTGCTTTGTCAATTTTGACAGGCCCAGTGTATGCACTGCTGGATGAGGCTGTCAGGGGCATTGGAGTGCATGGCAGATCTGAAAGAGATAAGCACAAAGTGACAGTAAGTATACAGCTCAACAACATGTTTGTGTGTGCACATCTGTTGGTGTGAGTGAGCGTATGTAAAAATTCTGAATTACCTGTATCCATCTGGAAATCGACCAGTGTATCAGGAACTGATGCAGTCAGTAAATTAAATACCACAGCAGAGGACTTCAGTGACTGCAGCTAAACTGCTGGGGTTGGCAGATCTAAAAGAGACAGGCACAATTTTCTTAACTGACAATCATACAACTAAAGAGTGAATGAGTGTAAGGCCTAGACTGAATCAGATCAAGTGTTAAACAATGATAGCCGACACCCGCATAGCTGATGTTTCAGCAGTGTAACTGCATTGGCTCTGTCAAGTCGGTGAGCAGCTGCTCTTGATCATTGTCAAATGCCTCAGGATTTTCTGGCCTGACAACTCCTGGCTAACCCTGTCCCCAGTCCACGTGGTCGTGCTGCTGATCCAGTCTCTGCAGTTTCTGCCTGCAGCTATGGAACCCTGACCTGCTCAGTGCTCACTGGACTTGCTACCTTCTCCCATACCTGCTGTTTGACCCTATCTCTCTACTGGATCTGCAGTCTCAACCTCTAAAGGCTCAGCTATGAAAAGCCAACTAGCATTTAATCCTGGGGTGCTGAACAATTGCACCGTCTATAACCACTGTGATTATTATTTGACCCTGCTGGTCATCTATGAACGTTTAAATGTATTGAAGATACATGTATTGAAGATACTCTTTTATAATCTCCACCAGCACAGCCACAAGAGGACTGGCCAACCGTTGGAGCCTGGCTCCTCTCTATCCAGCACAGCCACAAGAGGACTGGCCAACCGTTGGAGCCTGGCTCCTCTCTGTCCTGCACAGCCACAAGAGGACTGGCCAACCGTTGGAGCCTGGCTCCTCTCTATCCAGCACAGCCACAAGAGGACTGGCCAACCGTTGGAGCCTGGCTCCTCTCTGTCCTGCACAGCCACAAGAGGACTGGCCAACCGTTGGAGCCTGACTTTTCTCTATCCAGCACAGCCACAAGAAGACTGGCCAACCGTTGGAGCCTGGCTCCTCTCTATCCAGCACAGCCACAAGAGGACTGGCCAACCGTTGGAGCCTGGCTCCTCTCTATCCAGCACAGCCACAAGAGGACTGGCCAACCGTTGGAGCCTGGCTCCTCTCTATCCAGCACAGCCACAAGAGGACTGGCCAACCGTTGGAGCCTGGATCCTCTCTAGGTTTCTTCCTAGGTTCCTACCTTTCTAGCGAGTTTTTCCTAGCCACTGTGCTTCTACATCTGCATTGCTTGCTCTTTGGGGCTTTAGGCTGGTTATCTGTATAAGCACTTTGTGACAACAGTTGATGTAAAAGGGGCTTTATAAAATAAATGTGATTGATTGATTGCCTGCTTATGCTTCTATTCAAGTCAGTAACTCTAAATCTAAATATGACCTTGAGTTATCTTACATTTCCTCAATAGGAAGTTGTACCTTAAGCCAACACTTTTTCCTGGTCTTTCCTGCTGGGGATTGGAGGCTTCAGGTGTGGGAATGGAGGACCGAGAGAATTGGGATATTAACAATAATTAGAGCCAACATTTATAAATGAAATTCAATTTGGGTTAGCTGTATATCTCATCAGATTGAGAATTTCTGATGATAAGCCATGGATTCTTTGGTTTAACAGCCCTAAACCATTTCCCTTGCATTGTCAATGAGGTTTCTAAACAAACCCAGGTGCAATATAATTATGGCCACTGGTTGGTTCTGTTCCGTTAGTCTGATTTCCCATAGGGAACACTGTAAACAGGAAGAGGTGCATATTACTTCGCCCAGCAGCAGTCACTGAGGTAGCAAGCTAAAGTTAGCTAGTGAGCCGCAGAAATGTTTCAGTCCGATTGGACTTATCTTACTATATCAGCATGACTTAACATACACTGCTCAAAAAAATAAAGGGAACACTTAAACAACACAATGTAACTCCAAGTCAATCACACTTCTGTGAAATCAAACTGTCCACTTAGGAAGCAACACTGATTGACAATAAATTTCACATGCTGTTGTGCAAATGGAATAGACAAAAGGTGGAAATTATAGGCAATTAGTAAGACACCCCCAAAAAAGGAATGGTTCTGCAGGTGGTGACCACACACCACTTCTCAGTTCCTATGCTTCCTGGCTGATGTTTTGGTCACTTTTGAATGCTGGCGGTGCTTTCACTCTAGTGGTAGCATGAGACGGAGTCTACAACCCACACGAGTGGCTCAGGTAGTGCAGTTCATCCAGGATGGCACATCAATGCGAGCTGTGGCAAAAAGGTTTGTTGTGTCTGTCAGCGTAGTGTCCAGAGCATGGAGGCGCTACCAGGAGACAGGCCAGTACATCAGGAGACGTGGAGGAGGCCGTAGGAGGGCAACAACCCAGCAGCAGGACCGCTACCTCCGCCTTTGTGCAAGGAGGTGCACTGCCAGAGCCCTGCAAAATGACCTCCAGCAGGCCACAACTGTGCATGTATCTGCTCAAACGGTCAGAAACAGACTCCATGAGGGTGGTATGAGGGCCCGACATCCACAGGTGGGGGTTGTGCTTACAGCCCAACACCGTGCAGGACGTTTGGCATTTGCCAGAGAACACCAAGATTGGCAAATTCGCCACTGGCGCCCTGTGCTCTTCACAGATAAAAGCAGGTTCACACTGAGCACATGAGCACATGTGACAGACGTGACAGAGTCTGGAGACGCCGTGGAGAACGTTCTGCTGCCTGCAACATCCTCCAGCATGACCGGTTTGGCGGTGGGTCAGTCATGGTGTGGGGTGGCATTTCTTTGTGGGGCCGCACAGCCCTCCATGTGCTCGCCAGAGGTAGCCTGACTGCCATTAGGTACCGAGATGAGATCCTCAGACCCCTTGTGAGACCATATGCTGACACATGCACATTTGTGGCCTGCTGGAGGTCATTTTGCAGGGCTCTGGCAGTGCACCTCCTTGCACAAAGGCGGAGGTAGCGGTCCTGCTGCTGGGTTGTTGCCCTCCTACGGCCTCCTCCACGTCTCCTGATGTACTGGCCTGTCTCCTGGTAGCGCCTCCATGCTCTGGACACTACGCTGACAGACACAACAAACCTTTTTGCCACAGCTCGCATTGATGTGCCATCCTGGATGAACTGCACTACCTGAGCCACTTGTGTGGGTTGTAGACTCCGTCTCATGCTACCACTAGAGTGAAAGCACCGCCAGCATTCAAAAGTGACCAAAACATCAGCCAGGAAGCATAAGAACTGAGAAGTGGTGTGTGGTCACCACCTGCAGAACCATTTCTTTTTTGGGGGTGTCTTACTAATTGCCTATAATTTCCACCTTTTGTCTATTCCATTTGCACAACAGTATGTGAAATTTATTGTCAATCAGTGTTGCTTCCTAAGTGGACAGTTTGATTTCACAGAAGTGTGATTGACTTGGAGTTACATTGTGTTGTTTAAGTGTTCCCTTTATTTTTTTGAGCAGTGTAGTTTATTTTGTTTTTGACCTCGACATTCTTGCTGGATAGTTTGATAGCTAACGTGCTAACATTAATGCTGCAAGTTAGCTAACACTAACGGCACTAGCTAGCTAATCTCCTATGTGGATGCCTCCATCTAGTTCCCAAGAACACCATGTTTGAATCCAGCGATAGAAAGTTGTTTTGATATTTTTGTTTTAACTAGTTAATCCCTAAACTTAATCTTAAATACTTTGAAATGTGATGTTTGGAACAACTTCAAAATATGACGTTTGAGAAACATGAATGAATGTCTAATTCTGACTTGAGACTGTGGGAGCTTGTTGGCATATAGTCAGTGCAAGAAAGTTAGTACAAAGAAGGGTCAATGTAGGTAGTCCAGGTAGCCATTTGATTAGCTATTTAGCAGTCTTGTTTAACAGTCTTATGGCTTGAGGGTAGAAGCTGTTCAAGGTCCTGTTGTTTCCAGACTTGGTGCACTGGTACCGTGTGCCATGCAGTAGCAGAAAGAACAGTCTACAAGCTTGGGTGAGTGGAGTCTTTGATAATGTTTGGGGCCTTCCTCTGACACCACCTGGTTGGAGGTCCTGGATGGAAGAGAACTCAGCCCCAGTGATGTACTGGGTTGCACTCACCACCCTCTGTAGCACTTTGCGGTCGGGTGCCTTACAATTGTCGTGTTAAGCAGTATGCAGCCAGTCAAGATGCTCTCAATGTTGCAGCTGTAGATCTTTTTGAGCATCTGAGGGCTCGTGTCAAATATTTTCTGCCTCCTGATGGGGAAGAGGTGCTGTCATGCCCTTTTCACAACTGTGTGGGTGTTTGTGGACCATGTTAATTTCTCACCACCTGGGGGCATCCCGTCAGGAAGTCCAGGATCCAGTTGCAGAGGAAGGTGTTCCGTCCCAGGGTCCTGAGGTTGATGATGAGCTTGGAGGGGACTATGGTTTTGAATGCTTAGCTATAGTCAAAGAACAGCATTCTTACATAGGTATTCCTTTTGTCCAGGTGGGTGAGGGCAGTGTGGAGTACAATATAGATTGCAGCATCTGGGGATCTTTTGGGGCGGTATGTGAATTGGAGTGGGTACCAGGGTGTCTGGGATGAACACAGGCAGTGTGTGTGTTGAGAGGCAGAACACAGAGGCAGGAAGAACAGGGTGAGGCAGGAAGAACAGGGAGAGGCATGCAGAACAGGGAGAGGCAGGCAGAACAGGGAGAGGCAGGCAGAACAGGGAGAGGCAGGCAGAACAGGGATAGGCAGGCAGAACAGGGAGAGGCAGGCAGAACATGGAGAGGCAGGCAGAACATGGAGAGGCAGGCAGAACATGGAGAGGCAGGCAGAACATGGAGAGGCAGGCAGAACATGGAGAGGCAGGCAGAACATGGAGAGGCAGGCAGAACATGGAGAGGCAGGCAGAACATGGAGAGGCAGGCAGAACAGGGAGAGGCAGGCAGAACATGGAGAGGCAGGCAGAACAGGGAGAGAGGCAGAGCAGGGATAGTAGGGAGAAACAGACAGAGCAGCCATCCCACCATCTGTGTGTGTGGGATGTCAGGTGTGGAACACTACTTGGTTTAGTTTCCAGCTCTTCCAGCTAATCCCTTAGTCCCCACAGCTACAGAGCCATCATGACGGGTTTTATGAATCAAAGAGCCAAGACAAATGAGAGGGATATGGATGGGGGAGGATTAGGGTCCAGTATGGAAGCCTGTGAAGAGTGAGAGGAAGGGTGGGCACTCTCCATCGTGGATTAAACATAGTGTGACTCCTTCTACCTAATGAGCACACGAATAAAATGTTTCAATGACAGGTAGTGTGCAAGTGCAAACTTTCGGACACAGGGTGAGAATTGGGACATAGCCAAAAGTGACACACATGCTCCATTTGCTTCCTACTTTTTACGTCCTAGGAGCTACTCTTTGTAGGGGAGCAGAAGCTGACGTCACTTGAGTCGTGATGATGTCTGGTTATATTCGTCAATCATCTGCTCTTACCCCCAGTTCATTTAAATTCTGAATCTTTCATTGTATTTATTTGCTGGAAGCAGCACAACTTTGCCTGAAGAAATATTTGTGTTTTGAAAAAGAAGACAAATATGAGGTGAAAAGCAATTTATTTCCTAATTCGCATTGGGGAAAGAAGAAGCTCTAGCTTATTTACCAAATTATTGAACTAACTACAACAGTACAGTCGTGGACAAACGTTTTGAGAATGACACAAATATTAATTTTCACAGTCTGTTGCCTCAGTTTGTATGATGGCAATTTGCATATACTCCAGAATGTTATGAAGAGTGATCAGATAAATTGCAATTAATTGCAAAGTCCCTCTTTGCCATGCAAATTAACTGAATCCCCCAAAAACATTTCCGCTGCATTTCAGCCCTGCCACAAAAGGAACAGCTAACATCATGTCAGTGATTCTCTCATTAACACAGGTGTGAGTGTTGACGAGGACAAGGCTGGAGATCACTCTGTCATGCTGATTGAGTTCGAATAACAGACTGGAAGCTTCAAAAGGAGGGTGGTGCTTGGAATCATTGTTCTTCCTCTGTCAACCATGGTTACCTGCAAGGAAACATGTGCCGTCATCATTGCTTTGCACAAAGAGGGCTTCACAGGCAAGGATATTGCTGCCAGTAAGATTGCAACTAAATCAACCATTTATCAGATCATCAAGAACTTCAAGGAGAGCGGTTCAATTGTTGTGAAGAATGCTTCAGGGGGCCCAAGAAAGTCCAGCAAGCGCCAGGACCGTCTCCTAAAGTTGATTCAGCTGCGGGATCGGGGCACCACCAGTACAGAGCTTGCTCAGGAATGGCAGCAGGCAGGTGTGAGTGCATCTGCACGCACAGTGAGGTGAAGACTTTTGGAGGATGGCCAGGTGTCAAGAAGGGCAGCAAAAGCGCGCTAACCGAGGGGGGCGGGTGCACGGTGTTTCCTCCGACACATTGGTGCGGCTGGCTTCCGGGTTGGAGGCGCGCTGTGTTAAGAAGCAGTGCGGCTTGGTTGGGTTGTGCTTCGGAGGACGCATGGCTTTCGACCTTCGTCTCTCCCGAGCCCGTACGGGAGTTGTAGCGATGAGACAAGATAGTAATTACTAGCGATTGGATACCACGAAAATTGGGGAGAAAAGGGGATAAAATTTAAAAAAAAAAAAAATAAAAAAAAAAAAGGGTAGCAAAGAAGCCACTTCTCTCCAAGAAAAACATCAGGGACAGACTGATATTCTGTAAAAGGTACAGGGTTTGGACTGCTGAGGACTGGGGTAAGGTCATTTTCTCTGATGAATCCCCTTTCCGATTGTTTGGGGCATCCGGGAAAAAGCTTGTCCGGAGAAGACAAGGTGAGCGCTACCATCAGTCCTGTGTCATGCCAACAGTAAAGCATCCTGAGACCATTCATGTGTGGGGTTGCTTCTCAGCCAAGGGAGTGGGCTCACTCACAATTTTGCCTAAGAACACAGCCATGAATAAAGAATGGTACCAACGCATCCTCCGAGAGCAACTTCTCCCAACCATCCAAGAACAGTTTGGTGATGAACAATGTTTTTTTCAGCATGATGGAGCACCTTGCCATAAGGCAAAAGTGATAACTAAGTGGCTCGGGGAACAAAACATTGATATTTTGGGTCCATGGCCAGGAAACTCCCCAGACCTTAATCCCATTGAGAACTTGTGGTCAATACTCAAGAGGCGGGTGGACAAACAAAACCGCACAAATTCTGACAAACTCCAAGCATTGATTATGCAAGAATGGGCTGCCATCAGTCAGGATGTGGCCCAGAAGTTAATTGACAGCATGCCAGGGCGGATTGCAGAGGTCTTGAAAAAGAAGGGTCAACACGGCAAATATTGACTCTTTGCATCAACTTCATGTAATTGTCAATAAAAGCCTTTGACACTTATGAAATGCTTGTAATTATACTTCAGTATTCCATAGTAACATCTGACAATAATATCTAAAGACATTGAAGCAGCAAACTTTGTGGAAATGAATATTTGTGTCATTCTGAAAACTTTTGGCCACAACTGCGTGAGGTCATCATAATACATTACTTTCATATTATAAAAAGATTATGAGCACCTTAGTGGCAAATAGGACTCAGTCCATCTTTCCTTTTATTTTCTGTTTTCCTCTCTTCGCCTTTATTAATAATGCATTCATTCTGCTAGATAGCACACAGTGTGGGCCTGCCATGTTCTAAAATCTACATTTGAGGTTTGGAGAGCAAAGCAAAGCCCCAGAGTTGTCTGAAACTGCACTGATCAAAAATGTTAACGCACATGTAAAGTGTTGGTCCCATGTTTCATGAGCAGAAATAAAAGATCCCAGAAATGTTCCATACGCACAAAAAGCTTATTTCTCTCAAATGTGGTGCACAAATGTGTTACATCTCTGTTGTGAGCATTTCTCATTTACCAAGATAATCCATCCAGCTGACTGGTGTGGCATATCATGAAGCTGACTTAACAGCATGATCATTACACAAGTGCACCTTGTGCTAGGGACAATAAAAGGCCACTCCAAAATGTGCCGTTTTGTCACACAACACAATGCCAGAGATGTCTCAAGTTTTTATGGAGCGTGCAATTGGCATGCTGACTGCAGGAATGTCCACCAGAGCTGATGCCAGAGAATTTAATGTTCATTTTCCTACCATAAGCCGCCTCCAATGTCATTTTAGAATTTGTCAGTACGTCCAATCCGCAACACAATCACAGACCATGTGTAACCACGCCAGCCCAGGACGTCCACATCCAGCTTCTTCACCTGCTGGATTGTCTGAGACCAGCCACCTGGACAGCTGATGAAACTGTAGGTTTGCACAACCAAAGAACTTCTGCACAAACTGTCAGAAAACGTTGCAGGGAAGCTCATCTGCGTGTTCGTCATCCTCACGAGGGTCTTGACCTGACTGCAGTTCGGTGACGTAACCTAGTTCAGTGGGCAAATGCCAGTGGCACACTGGAGAAGTGTGCTCTTCATGGATGAATCCCAGTTTCAATTGTACCGGGAAGATAGCAGACAGCGTGTATGGCGTTGTGTGGACAAGCGGTTTGCTGATGTCAACGGTGTGAACAGCGTGCCTCATGGTGGAGGTAGGTTTATGGTATGGGCAGACATAAGCTACAGACAACAAACACAATTGCATTTTATTGCTAGCAATTTGAATGCACAGAGTTACCGTGACAAGTCCTGAGGCCCAATCTCGTGCCATTCATCCGCCACCATCATCTCATGCTTCAGCATGATAATACACGGCCCCATGTCGCAAGGATCTGTACACAATTCCTGGATGCTGAAAATGTTCAAGTTCTTCCATGGCCTGCATAACCAGACATGTCACCCATTGAGCAGATGCTCTGGATCAATTTGTACGACAGCGTGTTCCAGTTCCCACCAATATCCAGCAACTTCACACAGCCATTGAAGAGGAGTGGGACAACATTCCACAATCCACAATTAACAGCCTGATCAACTCTATGCAAAGGAGATGTGTCACGCTACATGAGGCAAATGGTGTTCACACCAGATACTGACTGGTTTTCTGATCCACGACCCTACCTTTTTTTAAGGTATCTGTGACCAACAGATGCATATCTGTATTCTCAGTCGTGAAATCCATAGATTAGGGAAATTAATATATTTCAATTGACTGATTTCCTTATATGAACTGTAACTCAGTGAAATCTTTGAAACTGTTGCATATTGGGTTTATATTTTTGTTCAGTGTAAGTGCTCGAGGCAAAATGGATTCCAAAGTTCTGATGGTTCCAAACGCATACTGCCATGATGCTCCTCCCACAGGGGACAAGTGGGTAAACAACATTCAGGCACAGCGAACAGACGAGCTGAGAGTCCTTTCTAGCATCTCCTAGTCTTCATCTCCTAGTCTTCTCAAAATATTTCTCTCTCCTACTCCTCTCTTGCCATCACTCTTGTTTTGTTAGCCACAGAATGCTAATTTGATAGCACACCATTGCCATGTTACACTTCCAGACTTTTCTCTTCACATAGCCAGTAGGTCTGTGCTGAGCCTGATCTACATGATCTACTCCTTGCTGTGGTGTGCCGTTTTGCCTTCAGCAAGCCTCCCTCCCAAACATTCACTGAATTATGACTGTGCCATTCAATTTGGCCCAGTGCGCTCGGCTAATGCTAGCTAGCCTGAGTTACAGCTATCCCACATATTAAACCCTGTTAAGTTTACGACTCTCCTTCCCAGGACTAGCAGAAATACAACACTACCATGCTACAACGCTAATTAGCTTGGAGTGAGTTTTCTCTCTGGGTAGTATAAAGTCTCCCCATGCAGGATCTATGGTACTAGATAAAATCTCAGCCCCCCCGGCTCTCTCATCCCCCTATATAAAATGTTCAGAGCCAGCAGGGTGACCCCAGGGTGACTGACTGATTTAATGACTAACTGACTGACTGACTGCCTGACTGAAGGACTGCAGTAGGAGAAGGAGTAATTTCTCTCAGTCCTCACATTGACGTAAGGTGCAGAGTTAATACATCAGCACTCTACATCAGGGACTGAACATTACCCTGGAGAGGGAGAGAGGCAGCTAAAGAGAGGGAGATATAGAGGAAAGGAGAAAGGAGAAAGTAATAGAGGGGAGAAAACATCCTCTACAGACCTCCAGACAGACAAGTATCAAGATTTTAATGTCACGTGCACAAGTACAGTGACGTACCTATCTTGCAAGCTCGCATCCTGACCTTCACAGCAGATATTCACCTCACTACATGGCAGGTTTCTGGTCATTATCATGAAGCCATTAAGTTCTTCCACATAAATGGAATATTTCTCTGATTCTTTACCAAGGCCCTAACCACATCCCTCGTCTATCAGTAACACAGGAGGCTGGTGAGAGGAGGACAGCTCATAATAATGTCTGGAATGGTGTGAATGGAATGGTATCAAGCACCTGGAAACAATGTTCGATACCAGCAGGTAACCTAGGGCGGCAGGTAGCCTAGCGATTAAGAGTGTTGGACTATTAACCGAAAAGTCGCTGGTTTGAATACCTGAGCTGCCAAGGTGGAAAAATCTGCTGTTCTGCCCTTGAGAAAAGCAGTTAAACCCCAAACAACTGCGCCGATGACGTTGATTAAGGCAGACCCGTGCACCTCTCTGATTCAGAGGGGTTGGGTTAAATGCAGAAGACACATTTCAGGTGACTGCATTCAGTTCTGCAACTGACTAGGTATCCCCTTTCCATTTAATCCATTCTAGACATTACTTTGAGCCCAGCCCGTCCTCCACAAGTATACGCCTGTTATCAGTAGATGGGTGATGATTTAGAGTGAATGGTTGTGGACTGATTGAGGGTTGACTGTATAATACACTTCTCGTTACGCACTTCAGGGACATCAGAAGCTCTAACTTGACTATCTCTCTTTTACTGCCTCTCTCTCTCCCTCTATCCCTCTCTCTCTCCCTCTATCCCTCTCTCTCTCCCTCTATCCCTCTCTCTTTCCATCTCTCTCTCTCCCTCTATCCCTCTCTCTTTCCATCTCTCTCCCTCCCTCTATACCTCTCTCGTTCCATCTCTCTCTCTCCCTATATCCCTCTCTCTCTCCCTCTATCCCTCTCTCTTTCCATCTCTCTCTCCCTATATCCCTCTCTCTCTCTTTCCCTCTCTCTTTCCCTCTACCCCCCTCTCTCTATCCCCCCCATCTCTCAGAGCACCATGTCATAGACTTTAATACCACACAGTCAACAGAATCATCACACAGAGGGGAGTAGCCTAGGAGACGTGCAGCCCATAATGATCTTCCATAATGATAACCACTCCTGTGTTTTTACTGCACTCATCAAGTCAAATGACATGGAGCCAATGTGGGTTTACTTTACACTGGACAGGCCTACTGGAGATAAAGCAATAACTAGATAGAGAGTGTATGGGCACACTAGCCTGGCAAGATAGAAACATGGTGAAGCCACAAAATTGCTTTCCATGGAAGCCTGTGTTTCAGACATAAGGAAGTGGATGGCGGCACATTTTTTACTTTTAAACTCGGACAAAACAAAAATGCTAGTTCTAGGTCCCCAGAAACAAAGAAATCTTCTGTTGGATCTGACAATTTTGATGGTTGTACAGTTGTCTCAAATAAAACTGTGAAGGACCTTGGCATTAGTCTGGACCCTGACTCTCTTTTGACGAACATATCAAGACTGTTTCAAGGACAGCTTTTTTCCAACTAAGTAACATTCAAAAATCTGACATTTTCTGTCCAACAATTAAGCAGAATAATTAATCCATGCTTTTGCCACTTCTAGATTGGACTACCGCAATGCTCTACTTTCTGGATAACCAGATAAAGCACAAAATAAACTTCAGTTAGTGCTAAACACGGCTGCTAGAATCCTGACTAGAACCCCAAAAATGGATCATATTACTCCAGTGTTAGCCTCTCTACACTGGCTTCCTGTTAAGGCAAGAGCTGATTTCAAGGTTTTACTGCTAACCTACAAAGCATTACATGGACTTGCTCCTACCTATCTTTCTGATTTGGTCCTGCCGTACATACCTACACATACACTACGGTCACAAGACGCAGGCCTCCTTATTGTCCCTAGAATTTCTAAGCAAACAGCTGGAGGCAGGGCTTTCTCCTATAGAGCTCCATTTTTATGGAATGGTCTGCCTACCCATGTGAGAGACGCAGACTCAGTCTCAACCTTTAATTCTTTATTGAAGACTCATCTCTTCAGTAGGTCATATGATTGAGTGTAGTCTGGCCCAGGAGTGTGAAGGTGAACGGAAAGGCATTGGAGCGGCGAACCGCCCTTGCTCTCTCTGCCTGGCCGGTTCCCCTCTCTCCACTGGGATTCTCTGCCTCTAACCCTATTACAGGGGCTGACAGCCCTGGCTTACTGGTGCTCTTCCATGCCGTCCCTAGGAGGGGTGCGTCACTTGAGTGCGTTGAGTCACTGACGTGGTCTTCCTGTCTGGGTTGGCGCCCCCCCTTGGGTTGTGCCGTGGCGGAGATCTTTGTGGGCTATACTCGGCCTTGTCTCAGGATGGTACGTTGGTGGTTGAAGATATCCCTCTTGTGGTGTGGGGACTGTGCTGTGGCATCATTAGATGGGGCCACAGTGTCTCCTGACCCCTCCTGTCTCAGCCTCCAGTATTTATGCTGCAGTAGTTTATGTGTCGGGGGGCTAGGGTCAGTCTGTTATATCTGGAGTATTTCTCCCGTCTTATCCGGTGTCCTGTGTGAATTTAAGTATGCTCTCTCTAATTCTCTCCTTCTCTCTTTCTTTCTTTCTCTCTCTCAGAGGACCTGAGCCCTAGGACCATGCCTCAGGACTACCTGGCATGATGACTCCTTGTTGTCCCCTCCACCTGGCCGTGCTGCTGCTCCAGTTTCAACTGTTCTGCCTACGGCTATGGAACCCTGACCTGTTCACTGTGATTACTATTATTTGACCATGCTGGTCATTTATGAACATTTGTACATCTTGGCAATGTTCTGTTATAATCTCCACCCGGCACAGCCAGAAGAGGACTAGCCACCCCTCATAGCCTGGTTCCTCTCTAGGTTTCTTCCTAAGTTTTGGACTTTCTAGGGAGTTTTTCTCCTAGCCACCGTGCTTCTACACCTGCATTGCTTTCTGTTTGGGGTTTTAGGCTGGGTTTCTGTACAGCACTTTGATATATCAGCTGATGTAAGAAGGTCTTTATAAATACATTTGATTTGATTTGATAGCACAAACACATCTGGGAGGCTATGAACACAAAGCTTTTAGCAGTAGATCAGAAAGTGCAACATGGAGAGATGCCAAGAAACAGTCTCACTGACTAGGCTGTTCTAATGAATCACTAAAATGTCACTGAGATTAACGTCATGATGATGTGTCTGATGGGAGAAGGATGATATACTGTATCCATTTGCTATGCTGACTTTTGTGCTGAGGGTGCATCTCAATAGACTGAACTGTCTTTCTCTCCTTGTGTTTTCTCTTTCCTACAATCTACTGATCTAAAACCATGGCATAGGGGAAAGCAAGATGGTGGATGTCTGATCCATATACCAGGTATTTACTCTTTCATTCACAATCACTTCAGTGTAGAAAGCCGACAGAGACAAGGAGAAGAGGATGATTTAGACTACTGAGACAGCCCAAGACTTACTCGTCCAGAAACTTCCTCCAAACTGGCCCATGTTCATCATTAGTATTCAACCCGATGCCAGTTGGGTGGCATTGTTCCCCAGAGACCCAGCATCTCCTTAGCTGCGTTAGGATTTGATCATTTGTTAATTTTCCCCCACAATATTATAATAACAATGATAATAATATAAGCCATTTAGCAGACGCTTTTATCCAAAGTGACTTACAGTCATTCATGCAAATATTTTACGTATGTGTGAAATAAGGCAGGAACACTGTGAAACTGTCTCTGTCAGTTCAATTTGGGTGAATGATGCGTCTTTTTCATATGATTGTATTGTGAATGGTGGTGCTTGTCGGTAATCAGCTCACAAAATGTATTTAGGAACACATGTATCTGTTCTACACGCTGCTCAGATGCTTGGCAAGATTTTATGTTTGCATATACAGTGGGGCAAAAAAGTATTTAGTCAGCCACCAATTGTGCAAGTTCTCCCACTTAAAAAGATGAGAGAGGCCTGTAATTTTCATCATAGGTACACTTCAACTATGACAGACAAAATGAGGAAAAGAAATCCAGAAAATCACATTGTAGGATTCTTAATGCATTTATTTGCAAATTATGGTGGAAAATAAGTATTTGGTCAATAACAAAAGTTTATCTCAATACTTTGTTATATACCCTTTATTGGCAATGACAGAGGTCAAACGTTTTCTGTAAGTCTTCACAAGGTTTTCACACACTGTTGCTGGTATTTTGGCCCATTCCTCCATGCAGATCTCCTCTAGAGCAGTGATGTTTTGGGACTGTTGCTGGGCAACACGGACTTTCAACTCCCTCCAAAGATTTTCTATGGGGTTGAGATCTGGAGACTGACTAGGCCACTCCAGGACCTTGAAATGCTTCTTACGAAGCCACTTCTTCGTTGCCCGGGCGGTGTGTTTGGGATCATTGTCATGCTGAAAGACCCAGCCACGTTTCATCTTCAATGCCCTTGCTGATGGAAGGAGGTTTTCACTCAAAATCTCACGATACATGGCCCCATTCATTCTTTCCTTTACACGGATCAGTCGTCCTGGTCCCTTTGCAGAAAAACAGCCCCAAAGCATGATGTTTCCACCCCCATGCTTCACAGTAGGTATGGTGTTCTTTGGATGCAACTCAGCATTCTTTGTCCTCCAAACACGACGAGTTGAGTTTTTACCAAAAAGTTCTATTTTGGTTTCATCTGACCATATGACATTCTCCCAATCTTCTTCTGGATCATCCAAATGCTCTCTAGCAAACTTCAGACGGGCCTGGACATGTACTGGCTTAAGCATGGGGACACGTCTGGCACTGCAGGATTTGAGTCCCTGGCGGCGTAGTGTGTTACTGATGGTAGGCTTTGTTACTTTGGTCCCAGCTCTCTGCAGGTCATTCACTAGGTCCCCCCGTGTGGTTCTGGGATTTTTGCTCAC
Organism: Salvelinus namaycush; assembly: GCF_016432855.1. Lineage (NCBI taxonomy): Eukaryota > Metazoa > Chordata > Actinopteri > Salmoniformes > Salmonidae > Salvelinus > Salvelinus namaycush. The sequence continues at coordinate 11,327,632 of NC_052337.1, forward strand.
CGTTCTTGTGATCATTTTGACCCCACGGGGTGAGATCTTGCGTGGAGCCCCAGATCGAGGGAGATTATCAGTGGTCTTGTATGTCTTCCATTTCCTAATAATTGCTCCCACAGTTGATTTCTTCAAACCAAGCTGCTTACCTATTGCAGATTCAGTCTTCCCAGCCTGGTGCAGGTCTACAATTTTGTTTCTGGTGTCCTTTGACAGCTCTTTGGTCTTGGCCATAGTGGAGTTTGGAGTGTGACTGTTTGAGGTTGTGGACAGGTGTCTTTTATACTGATAACAAGTTCAAACAGGGGCCATTAATACAGGGAACGAGTGGAGGACAGAGGAGCCTCTTAAAGAAGAAGTTACAGGTCTGTGAGAGCCAGAAATCTTGCTTGTTTGTAGGTGACCAAATACTTATTTCCCACCATAATTTGCAAATAAATTCATTAAAAATCCTACAATGTGATTTTCAGGATTTTTTTTTCTCATTTTGTCTGTCATAGTTGAAGTGTACCTATGATGAAAATTACAGGCCTCTCATCTTTTTAAGTGGGAGAACTTGCACAATTGGTGACTGACTAAATACTTTTTTGCCCCAATGTATAATCCTAGTTACAGATCTTGTTGGGTATGTGAAGTGGAATAGATCCTCTTTTATGTTAGACTCCATCTCTACATAAAGAGATGTTGTCCAAAGCAAAATATCACTATTTCTATCACATATTATCTGATGTTGGCAGGACCAATAAAAATCCAATACAGCTCTCATTGATGATAATACAATAAAGTCCTGTTAAATCAACTATCGACATGTATATAGTTTGGCCAATGATCAACCATCAGTAGGGAATTACTGAGACATTCCATTGTATTTTCAGCCATCTTCATTTAACTCCTGTATAGGACGGAGGTGTTAATACCACACCTGTGCTTGGAGTGGAACAGCTCTTTTTTTGGACAGGCACAGTCGCGTAGACCTACCCAAAATAACTTGATTTAAACAGGCAACAACAACCATGGGGGATGGTAGAAGGGACGGGGAATGGGGGCAGGCACACGCACACAGAACGTCTGCCATATTGTGACAGCCTGCCAGTTTCTGACAAATGGGTGGCTGAGTGGATTGTTAATTTAATGTTTGACAGTGTAATTAAGTAAGCAGTAGCATATGCTCAGGAGTTGTTTTTTACCCTCCATTCCAGAAAGAGAGAGAGAGGTACCACTCCAAAGAGGACGAGTGAGCTAGTGAGCAGAAGGAGAGGGTGGGCATGGATGAATGAGAGTGTTGTTACAAGATGAAAGAAAGAGACAGAGACAGAGAGGGAGTTTTGTCTTTCGAAAGCTTGTGTAGACTCATATTTACTTCAGTTCAATACTGAATGAGACATTTGTGACTTGTTTCAAGAAACTAGGTGTATGTCGCAGGTCACTACATCACAGGAGAGCCATTTGAACGTAATTCTTTTTTTTTAAATCAGAAATGCCAACTGGAACATGTGAACTTTCATGTGCCTTTATAACAGACTTGTATGCCATCTGTAAATATGAATAAAACTGTTAAATTACGAACCGAGTTGGTTTAGCCACAGAAAAAGTCAGCAACCTTCCCGCTAGCCATGATTGGCTGAGATAATGAGTGGGCTGGACATGCCGAGAGATGATTTCGGATTGGTCTGCCATATAGCACGCTTCTGTCAATTTGAGCTGGTCAGTATGTGTAGGTAATCCTGTCTAACGCAGCTTTAAAAAAAAAGTATTGCGTAGTAGAACTGCATATCATTGGTATCTCAGAGCCATTTGCTTTGCTAGTTATAGCCTAATGTTAGCTATCTGGCTGGTTAGCTACCTGCAGATTCACGCAGGGTAGTAACGTCATGAGTTGGGATTATGGTTAATTGTTTACCTAGCTAGCTACATGTCTTAACAAAAGACTCCACTATGCAAGTAACCATTTCAATATCAATCAATCAATCAAGTTTATTTTATATAGCCCTTCGTACATCAGCTAATATCTCGAAGTGCTGTACAGAAACCCAGCCTTAAACCCCAAACAGCAAGCAATGCAGGTGTAGAAGCACAGTGGCTAGGAAAAACTCCCTAGAAAGGCCAAAATCTAGGAAGAAACCTAGAGAGGAACCAGGCTATGAGGGGTGGCCAGTCCTCTTCTGGCTGTGCCGGGTGGAGATTATAACAGAACATGGCCAAAATGTTCATAAATGACAAGCATGGTCAAATAATAATCAGGAATAAATGTCAGTTGGCTTTTCATAGCCGATAATTAAGAGTTGAAAACAGCAGGTCTGGGACAGGTAGGGGTTCCATAACCGCAGGCAGAACAGTTGAAACTGGGACAGCAGCAAGGCCAGGTGGACTGGGGACAGCAAGGAGTCATCATGCCCGGTAGTCCTGACGTATGGTCCTAGGGCTCAGTTCCTCCGAGAGAGAGAAAGAAAGAGAGAAGGAGAGAATTAGAGAGAGCCAAGATGTTCAAATGTTCATAAATGACAAGCATGGTCAAATAATAATCAGGAATAAATGAACTTGTCCGTGTAGACCAATTTGGGTTTCCAGTCTCTCCAAAAGAATGTGGTGATCGATGGTGTCAAAGGCAGCACTAAGGTCTAGTAGCACGAGGACAGATGCAGAGCCTCGGTCTGACGCCATTAAAAGGTCATTTACCACCTTCACAAGTGCAGTCTCAGTGCTATGATGGGGTCTAAAACCAGACTGAAGCATTTCGTATACATTGGTTGTCTTCAGGAAGGCAGTGAGTTGCTGCGCAACAGCTTTTTCTAATAATTTTGAGAGGAATGGAAGATTCGATATAGGCCGATAGTTTTTTATATTTTCCGGGTCAAGGTTTGGCTTTTTCAAGAGAGGCTTTATTACTGCCACTTTTAGTGAGTGTGGTACACATCCGGTGGATAGAGAGCCGTTTATTATGTTCAACATAGGAGGGCCAAGCACAGGAAGCAGCTCTTTCAGTAGTTTAGTAGGAATAGGATCCAGTATGCAGCTTGAAGGTTTAGAGGCCATGATTATTTTCATCATTGTGTCAAGAGATATAGTACTAAAACACTTAAGTGTCTCTCCCGATCCCAGGCCCTGGCAGAGCTGTGCAGATCCAGGACAGCTAAGCCCTGGAGGAATACGCAGATTTAAAGAGGAGTCCGTAATTTGCTTTCTAATGATCATGATCTTTTCCTCAAAGAAGTTCATGAATTTATTACTGCTGAAGTGAAAGCCATCCTCTCTTGGGGAATGCTGCTTTTTAGTTAGCTTTGCAACAGTATCAAAAATAATTTTTGGATTGTTCTTATTTTCCTCAATTAAGTTGGAAAAGTAGGATGATCGAGCAGCAGTGAGGGCTCTTCGATACTGCACGGTACTGTCTTTCCAAGCTAGTCGGAAGACTTCCAGTTTGGTGTGGCGCCATTTCCGTTCCAATTTTCTGGAAGCTTGCTTCAGAGCTCGGGTATTTTCTGTATACCAGGGAGCTAGTTTCTTATGACAAATGTTTTTCGTTTTTAGGGGTGCAACTGCATCTAGGGTATTGCGCAAGGTTAAATTGAGTTCCTCAGTTAGGTGGTTAACTGATTTTTGTCCTCTGACGTCCTTGGGTAGGCAGAAGGAGTCTGGAAGGGCATCAAGGAATTTTTGTGTTGTCTGAGAATTTATAGCACGACTTTTGATGCTCCTTGGTTGGAGTCTGAGCAGATTATTTGTTGCGATTTCAAACGTAATAAAATGGTGGTCCGATAGTCCAGGATTATGAGGAAAAACATTAAGATCTACAACATTTATTCCATGGGACAAAACTAGGTCCAGAGTATGACTGTGGCAGTGAGTAGGTCCAGAGACATGTTGGACAAAACCCACTGAGTCGATGATGGCCCCGAAAGCCTTTTGGAGTGGGTCTGTGGACTTTTCCATATGAATATTAAAATCACCAAAAATTAGAATATTATCTGCTATGACTACAAAGTCCGATAGGAATTCAGGGAACTCAGAGAGGAATGCTGTATATGGCCCGGGAGGCCTGTAAACAGTAGCTATAAAAAATGATTGAGTAGGCTGCATAGATTTCATGACTAGAAGCTCAAAAGACGAAAACATCATTTTTTTTGTAAATTGAAATTTGCTATCGTAAATGTTAGCAACACCTCCGCCTTTGCGGGATGCACGGGGGATATGGTCACTAGTGTAACCAGGAGGTGAGGCCTCATTTAACACAGTAAATTCATCAGGCTTAAGCCATGTTTCAGTCAGGCCAGTCACATCAAGATTGTGATCAGTGATTAGTTCATTGACTATAACTGCCTTTGAAGTGAGGGATCTAACATTAAGTAACCCTATTTTGAGATGTGAGGTATCACGATCTCTTTCAATAATGGCAGGAATGGAGGAGGTCTTTATCCTAATGAGATTGCTAAGGCGAACACCGCCATGTTTAGTTTTGCCCAACCTAGGTCGAGGCACAGACACAGTCTCAATGGGGATGGCTGAGCTGACTACACTGACTATGCTAGTGGCAGACTCCACTAAGCTGGCAGGTTGGCTAACAGCCTGCTGCCTGGCCTGCACCCTATTTCATTGTGGAGTTAGAGCCCTATGTTGGTAGATAAGATGAGAGCACCCCTCCAGCTAGGATGGAGTCCGTCACTCCTCAGCAGGTCAGGCTTGGTCCTGTTTGTGGGTGAGTCCCAGAAAAAGGGCCAATTATCTACAAATTCTATCTTTTGGGAGGGGCAGAAAACAGTTTTCAACCAGCGATTAAGTTGTGAGACTCTGCTGTAGAGCTCGTCACTCCCCCTAACTGGGAGGGGGCCAGAGACAATTACTCGATGCCGACAAATCTTTCTAGCTGATTTACACGCTGAAGCTATGTTGCGCTTGGTGACCTCTGACTGTTTCATCTTAACATCGTTGGATGAAAGAATGTAGAATGTCACTGTGACAACTGTTAATAGACGTAGCTGGTAAATTCACTCTGACTATCTACTCCGATTTCAGAGCAGTCTTGTCTGAGTGTGCCAGAGCGTAGAATAACTGACACATTTACAAACACTTAAAACCTCTTAGCGCTAGGGGTCAGAATTGTTATTTTTTTAAATAACGTGCCCAACGTAAACGGATATTTTCTCTGGCCCAGATCGTAGAATATGCATATAATTTACAGATTAGGATAGAAAACACTCCAAAGTTTCCAAAACTGTCAAAATATTGTCTGTGAGAAAAATAATACTTATTCTGCAAGCGAAAACCTGAGAAAAAGTAACCCGGAAATGATATTTAAAAAAAAAAAAAAAATCTGTGTTTCCTGGCCCGTCTAACCTCCATTTAAAGGAGTATCAACCAGATTCCTTTTCCAATGGCTTCCTCAGGCTATGGCCAGGCTTGAGACATAGTTTCAGGCTTTTATTTTGAAAAATGAACGAGTTTTTTCAAAACTAGTCAAGTGTCCTGCGAATATTTCCTGCGCATGAGAGAGGGGCACCCCATTTTCCTTTTGTCTCTTAATGAATAGGTTATGCTCCGGTTGAAATATTATCGATTATGTTTGTTAAAGACAACCTGAGGATTGATTATAAAAAAACATTTGAAATGTTTCTACGACCATTTCGGATACTTTTTGGGATTTGTCGAACGGAACACGGCTTTTGTTTTCTCAAAATAATGCGCAAACCAAATGGCGTTTTTTTGTGATAAAAGTAATATTTATCGAACAAAAAGAAGATTTGTTGTGTAACTGGGAGTCTCGTGAGTGGAAACACCTGAAGATTATCAAAGGTAAGCGATTAATTTGATTGCTTTTCTGACTTTCGTGACCATGCTAATTTGGGGCTAGCTGTTGTAGCATTGAAAGCTACACTCACAAAAGCTTGGATTTCTTTCGCTGTAAAATATATTTTGAAAATCTGACACAATAGGTGGATTAACAACAAGCTAAGCTGTGTTTTTGTATGTTTCATTTGTGATTGCATGATTATAAATATTTGTAGTAATATTTTTGAATTTGGCGCCCTGCAATTCAGCGGTTGTTTAGGAAAGTGAACCCGTATTCGGTATCCGTAGCGCAGTGAAGTTAACACCCGTTGAATATGGCTGTAAATTTGTAAATGTTGGCAAAAAAGCATAAATTGTTGCCAGCAGCACAGTGGCAATCACCAAAGCTCTGGATAACATAAAAACAGCATGACCAGCTCTGCTAGGGTGAGTAAAATGGTCAGTGAGCTGTTCTCTCATTTGTGTCTGGAAGTAGCTAGCAAGCTAGCCAACCTTAGCCAGTTAGCTTGGGTGCTTGACTGTTGTTGTTAGGACAGAACACTCGGATCAACGCTTAAAGAGATGGGTGGGGATAAAGCTTAAGAGGGTGTGAACGATGCTGAATGGATGTAGACAAAGAGCTCTCCAGTAGGTACCAAAAATTCAAAGGCCATTTTCTCAATAGTGAGGTTACAAGTTTATCAACTTTGAAAGCATAATTACTTTCCCATTGTTCCTGAAATGCAGTGTATGATGTACCATTTTGTTGCTTTGTGTTGCTCTTTTGTCCAATGTAAAAAACACAATTTCAAAATGTCCTACATTAGACCGAATCAAGGTGGTCATTCACATTTATAGAGAGAGAGAGAGAGAGAGAGAGAGAGAGAGAGAGAGAGAGAGAGAGAGAGAGAGAGAGAGAGAGAGAGAGAGAGAGAGACAGAGAGAGAGAGAGAGAGAGAGAGAGAGAGAGAGAGAGAGAATCACTCAGTCGGAAAGTAGATAGACCTTAATTAATTGGCTTGAATTAAAAGCTCAGTACTTAGAATGATTCAGGTTCAAGAGATTGAACTGAAAGAGAAGAGACAGAAGATTTTTTATTTCTGTGCAATGGAGCGAGGAGGATGCAGATGAGCCTATCATAGATCATTTAACCTAATGGGTCAGTCTGAGCAGACGTCACATTTCAGACCAAGTACATTGGGCTGACAACAGCTAGATAGACAACGAAGGGTCAATGTTAATGTGTTGCTGCCTGTGTGACTGTAAAGGAGATAATGTGTTAACTATTCTGCCTGCGTCATCAGTAATATAGGGAGATTAAGTCATGTGTTAAATTATGAGGAAATATATTACCTTGTGTCCATTCAACAGCTAGGTAACATCAACAAGGGGTTAAAATGTTACTATCTGTGTCTGTGTGACAGTTAGGGGAGATTATGTGTTAAATTATTAGGAGATACAGTATATCACCTTGTGTCCATTAAACATGCATTAGCCAGGTTTGTTTGATGTAAGTGCGTTTGATGATGAAACATGTGCTTGAGTTTTTATTCCCAGCTGTCCGTCATGCCAGCTAACAGTGAGTGAGACATCATTGTGGCCCAAACTGAGATGAAGCCAGCCATTAATTAAACACACTCCACACTCCACTTCATCAAATAAATGACATAAGGACTCTATATAAGGACTCTGTAAAGTGATGTGTTACCTGAAAACACCTCCTCTGTTTTTACTCATTTCCTCTAGAGAATGTACGCCTTGTCAGGAGAGAGTGGAAGAGATAAAGAGATGGAGGGGACAATGAGGAGAGAGGAGAGAAACAGAGTGACAGAGAGATCTTCCTCCTCCCTGTGTAAAGTCCCAATGCCAGCCCTGTTCCTGTTTGTGGTTACTGGCAAGCAGCCAGCCAGTCCCAGGCAGCTTGGTTTGATGGGTGTCCTGAGAGAGGAGAGGAGGGGGAGAACAGGGTAACGTTAGCGATGACAGATGTGAGTGGTGTCAGTTTACCACTATTAGATTAATTATTCTCCCTGTCAGTCTACAAGCAGACGGGGATGTGCAGACTCACCGGAGGCCCAGGCATCCACACTGCCCACTGCCCCGCTTCCTCTCTTCCCTTCCTCCTCTCTTCCACTCAGCTCCTCATCTCCTTGCCCACAGCCCCAGTACAGAGTACAGACCACATGCACCCCCTAGGAAACTCAATAGAGAGATGAGCGATAATAAATAGACTGTTTACAAGAAGTGTTGATATTACAAAAGCAGGAGAGGAGTCCTGTTCAACCTGGCCTTGAGACGTTTTCTAAGCATATTCATGTAACATCAATCACCAGTCAGACAAACTAGCACAATGCATGACAGCATTATAATTCATATGGAGTGTTTAACCACCAATACTTCCTGTAATTCCTGAGACAATCCTCACTAGCAGTGAATATTATGCTTACTAGAGCATTCATAAGCCCTACATTTGAGGTTATGGCTGTAGAACAATATTAGATACTGTAGCTGAGGTGGGCTGGTCGGCCTCTCCCTGGCACCAACTCAGCCTGATGTTTAATCAGAGGAAGGTAATGACCCGCTCGCAGGGTGTTGACGTCCAGACGACAGTGATGAATTACTACCACATCCTCTGACCTCAGACGGACCATAAACACACATCATTTCATTTCTTTATAAATTTTTTGGCAGGCCGCAGCCTGCGGTGGTGATGGAAGAGGACGGTGTGGAAGGTACCAGGTGGCGCAGGTGGTGGAGGGAATGATCGATAGGGAGGGAATCAAGGACAAGTTATAACTCTCTGCTAAGTTGCTCCAACACTCTAAGTGGGGCTACTGCGTTCAAAGGACAAATTATTGAGGTTTCAACCAAACAGAAACAGGATGTGTCAATGAAGAAAATGGGAAGAATAAGGAAGCACTAACATTCCAAGAAAAAAGTATATTCCATAACAATCAGATGACACTCTCACTGAAAGGTCATAGAGAATACAAACCAAGTGAAAGGCTTTGAGAGATGACAGTCAGTGAAATCAGCAGCAGTGAATGTGGCATATTCAAGGTCAGAGACGGCTTTCTGGGGCCTTGAAGTCAAGAGCTGCCCCTGTAGAGAACCCAGCCTTGAGAGAGAGGAGAGGAGAGGAGAGGAGAGAGAGAGAGAGAGAGAGAGCCTGCGTGTCTTGGTTTTTCTGTGAGCTTGAGAGTGTACATTGTGTATGCAAGTCCTTTTATAAGGCTGCACACTATTATAGCATTTGCCGCTAGACTCTAATAGCAGATAAAAGCAAAGTTGGGGATGTGAAATCCTCCGGCAGACAGATAAGCCAATATCATGAAATATTCAATTAAGTGCACAAACACTGACATGGTTTTATCACCTAGTTTGTTTCAGTCTATCTGAACTGTGCAGGCAAGCAGCAGCAGCAGACAGAACAGATGTGCTCCACCATCTAGGAGAAGAGGGACGAATCAATGACAGAATCATATTGACTTTGATATTAATAACAGTATTGATACGATTTTTCCCCATAGCTTGAAACAGCAGGGAAAGGACAGGCACACAGACTGTAATGCAGCCGGTTCTCTTCCGCTTCTGTATCTCTCCAACCTGTTTAAAAGGAAAATGGTGTCTGTGTAGCGCTCTTTGTACTTTGTACTGCTTGAATCTATAGGTGCTATGTAAACATGGAGAAGTTCAGTTGATGCCACAGGAATAAGGACTACATTGTGCAAAAATTACTATTATCGAAAAACGAATGAACATATTATCTGTATTATCCAGCATTTCAAATGACTGTTTTGCTAAAATTATTCAGCTGCACAAATTGCTCTCATTCTCTCAGTCCTCATTTGCAATAAGCACAATATGAATTAACTTCCCCCATAATACACTGTCCTTGTCGTTGTCAATCAAACCGTGGTGGACTTCATCTATTCTCTGGCTGCTGCCAGTGCTGCTGTATGGATACTGGTGCATGCTAAAGTGCTGCTGTATGGATACTGGTGCATGCTAAAGTGCTGCTGTATGGATACTGGTGCATGCTAAAGTGCTGCTGTATGGATACTGGTGCATGCTAAAGTGCTGCTGTATGGATACTGGTGCATGCTAAAGTGCTGCTGTATGGATACTGGTGCATGCTAAAGTGCTGCTGTATGGATACTGGTGCATGCTAAAGTGCTGCTGTATGGATACTGGTGCATGCTAAAGTGCTGCTGTATGGATACTGGTGCATGCTAAAGTGCTGCTGTATGGATACTGGTGCATGCTAAAGTGCTGCTGTATGGATACTGGTGCATGCTAAAGTGCTGCTGTATGGATACTGGTGCATGCTAAAGGAGCGGACCATGTTCTCACCACAGTTATGACACCTCTTTCTGTCCGTAGCTGTGCTGTTTCCCAGCCTCATTAATAACATCTCAATGTCTCTCTCCCACCTCCAGTTATTTAATCTATTCACCACACTTTAACCAGATGGACAGATACCATCTGCTAGGGGTGAAGGGAGGAGAGGAGGGTGGAGGAGAGGAGAAGAGGGGAGGACAGTAAAGGAAAGGAAGGGAAGGAAGAGGCGAGGAAAGGAGAGGAGAACACACCTGGAATATAGCAGCTCACTATATACGGCTACTTCTCTGTCTCTATGAGGGGGTGGAGAGAACTGTCAACTAGAACATTAGACTCCTAAAAAGAGAACAAGGGCAGTCTGGTCACAGATTAATATCCCTGCCATCAAATTATCTAACCATTTCACAGGATTCATTATGGCTAACAAGATATCCATGGATACGTCCCAAATGGGGCATTAGGTATCAAGGGCATAAAGCTGTAACAGGCATAACAGGTTATCTGGGCACTCTTAATGCTGTGAAGTGGCTGGGCTGGGAGGTTAAGTGGTTAATGATAGCTGGCCTGTGGTTTTATTGGAGGAGAGCACGTAATCTTTAGCACCACTCGGCTGATGGATGGCTGTAGATGGATTGATGGATCGGTGGATTGACGACTTTCTGCCCCCACACACTTAACACATAAACATGCAACAGGAGAGGGGGAAAGACGCAGAGGACAATAGACACTACAATTAACATGGGCAAAAGGACAGGTAGTGTGTTGCTTAATGGAAGGAGAGAGGGAGAGAGGAGAGAGAAACAGAGAGGGGGAGAGGAGAGAGAGACAGAGAGGGGGAGAGGAGAGAGAGACAGAGAGGGAGAGGACAGCGAAAGAGTGGGGGAGAGGAGAGAGACAGAGAGGGAGAGAGGAGAGAGAGAGAGAGGGGAGGGAGACAGAGAGGAGGAGAGAGAGAGAGAGGGGAGGGAGACAGAGAGGAGGAGAGAGAGAGAGAGAGAGAGAGAGAGAGGGGGGAGAGACAGAGAGGAGGAGAGAGAGAGAGAGAGAGAGGTAGAGGAGAGAGAGATGACATGGAGTCATTTCAGGGTTTATGCCAAAACTAGAAAACTAGACTCTAAAGCCAAATTAAGAATTGTACAGAGACATTACTAGGAGAATAGACTTGTCTAGACTCAAAGATCAATAGATCCAAGTAGCTTTAGGGAAGAGGAAAACAATTACAGGCCAAATGAGCCGAGTACTAATTAAAAAAAGTCCAGCGCTTCACTATTAAGTTTTTATAACAACAAATGACTGAGCCAAAAATCTTCCATCAAATCTTCTGACCCTATACTGTAACTTACCCTTAAATAAATCCAGCCAAACTGGTCTCGTATCTATTTCACCTCGATGACAGTTATACCCTAAACCCTAACTTCAACCCAAGCCCGATCCACAACTCTACCCAAACACTAGCTTCATGTCCACATTCCTTTTCAAACCTAACCCTCAACCACAACCCAAACCCAAACCTAACCCTCAACCACAACCCAAACCCAAACCTAACCCTCAACCACAACCCAATCCCAAACCTAACCCTCAACCACAACCCAAACCTTACCCTAACCCTTGGGACTTATAACAAAATAAAAGTCCACAGCTATGGAACACTGAATGTTTGAAAGAGATTACATAATTTGGCATCTACGGTACCGCCTCCCATTCCATCAGGTGATTCCTACACATTTGATGCACAGGTGATGCCTCTCCATTCCAGACGTGCGTTCCTGCCCCTATATGGAAGGGGGCCTGGGACAATGGTATAAAGTGTAGGGGCATTGGGTAGGGGCATAGAGAGTGCTTATGAGGAGGGACCAAGACGTTCAAAGTATGTAATCTCTAGGATGGTTCATGGACCACAGCTCTGCCCAAAATAGAACAGAGCAGGCAGGAAGGAAAAGAGGCAGGCAAACAGGAGAGAAAGACATTTAAAAAAAATACAAAGCGGCCCAGCACCATATGCTCCTCCTGCTGGCACTTCAACATGGTACAAAGCTCTACCTGCAGGGCCAAGGTAAGAGTTCACAGCACTACCCATAAGTGCTTGTTGGAATATTGTAATGTATCACTCTCTGTCAGTGTCAGGGTAACAGACGGCTGTTGTAGAACAATGGTTCCCAAACTTTTTATAGTCCCGTAACCCTTCAAACATTCAACCTCCAGCTGCGTACCCCCTCTAGCACCAGGTTCAGCGCACTCTCAAATGTTGTTCTATGCCATCATTGTAAGCCTGCCACACACACACTATACGATACATTTATTAAACATAAAAATGAGTGTGAGTTTTGTCACAATCCGGCTCGTGGGAAGTGACAAAGAGCTCTTATATGACCAGGGCACAAATAATAATATAATAATAATCAATAATTTTGCTCTTTATTTAGCCATCTTACATATTAAACTTTATTTGTTCATCAAAAATTGTGAATAACTCACCACAGGTTAATGAGAAGGGTGTGCTTGAAAGGATGCACATAACTCTGCAATGTCGGGTTGTATTGGAGAGTCTCAGTCTTAAATCATTTTCCCCACACAGTCTGTGCCTGTATTTAGTTTTCATGCTAGTGAGGGCTGAGAATCCACTCTCACATAGGTATGTGGTTGCAAAGGGCATCAGTGTCTTAACAGAGCGATTTGCCAAGGCAGGACACTAAGCGCAGCCCATTCTAGAAATCTGGCAGTGGCTTTTGATTAAATTCAATTTTCACAGAACCGCTTGTTGCAATTTCGATGAGGCTCTCTTGTTCAGATATCGGTAAGTGGACTGGAGGCAAGGCATGAAAGGGATAACAAATCCAGTTGTTTGTGTCGTCCATTTTGGGAAAGTACCTGCATAATTGTGCACCCAGCTCACTCAGGTGCTTCGCTATATCACATTTGACATTGTCCGTAAGCTTGAGTTTACGGACAACATTACAGGAGAGTCCCTGTAATCCTAGATTCAGATCATTCAGGCGAGAAAAAACATCACCCAGATAGGCCAGTCGTGTGAGAAACTCGTCCTCGTGCAAGCGGTCAGACAAGTGAAAATTATGGTCAGTAAAGAAAACTTTAAGCTCTCATTAAAAAAAATTGTCAATACTTTGCCCCTTGATAACCAGCGCACTTCTGTATCTTGTAAAAGCGTTACACGGCCATATCATATCATTGCATAACATAAAAATACACAAGAGTTCAGGGGCCTTGCTTTAACAAAGGTAACCATTGTCAATGTTGTGTCCAAAACATCTTTCAAGCTGTCAGGCATTCCCTTGGCAGCAAGAGCCTCTCGTGGATGCTGCAGTGTACCCAAGTGGCATCAGGAGCAACTGCTTGCACGTGCGTTACCACTCCACTATGTCTCCCTGTCATGGCTTTTGTGCCATCATTTGATGTCACAAAGCTGTCCAGTACTTTAAAAATATCCTCTCATGTTGTCCTGGTTTCCAGTGGTTTGCAGAAGAGGATGTCTTCCTTAATCGACCCCCCATAAACGTAACAGACATATACCAGGAGCTGTGCCAGGCCCGCAACATCTGTTGACTCATCCAGCTGTAACGCATATAACTCACTGGCTTGTATGCAAAGCAGTAATTGTTTCAAAACATCTCCTGCCATGTCACTGATGCGTCGTGAAACAGTGTTGTTTGATGAAGGCATTGTCTGTATAGGTTTTTTGGCCTTTTCCCCCAGCATTGTCCCAGCCATATCCGTGGCAGCAGGAAGAATTAAGTCCTCTACAATAGTATGTGGCTTGCCTGTCCTAACCACTCGGTAGCTCACCATATAAGACAGCCCCTTCTTATTAATGGTATCTAATGCTTTTATACATGTCTTGCTACTCGAAAGTCGTCTTTATTCTCATTCAAAAAACTCCTGTGGCTTATTTTTCTAATTGTCATGTTTCGTTTCTAAATGTCTGACCAAGAGTGAAGGTTTCCCACGAGAGAGTAACGGTTAATGCGATTGGATGGTAATTATTTGACTAGGGTACCTGTATTTGACATTGTGTTGTTATTTTGCTGAACACTAGATGGTTGAATTTTATTTTTGGCAGTGAAACGAGGCTACTCTGGCGAGAAAAAAAACTCACCCAAATGTATAGCCCTGTTGGAAAATACAAATGTACTGTTTGAAAATGTGAATCACATTTTTATTAGGCGTACCCGACTGTATTGCGCATACCCCTGGGGGGTACCCAGCTTGGGAATACCTGCTGTAGAACAACCTCACTGTCTGTGTCTGTTTGCATCAGCTCATTTCCCCCCGTTTTCGTCACCATGATGACGGTAACCTTTGATCTTGAATATACTGTAATTATAGAATTCTCCATCTGCTGCTACCATGTCTCGGAACAGCTAGAACCCCAGTACCTTCTGAGCATTCTTGTCTTCCGTTGGGAATATGCTGCTGCCCAGTTCACAGGAACGGAGTTTAAAGATGTCAAAAACGGTTGTGTTCCCCATGACAATAAGAAACAAGGAGGAGAGGAAAGAGAGGGAGAGATAGAGGAAGAGAGTAGGCTAATTCATTCTATGCATGCTAATGATAATCTCCTACTATACCCCTTTTGAATAATGTTCTAATTTTGACCCAAACGAATGTGTAATTCACCTGCATTTCTGTGGAGAAAACAACACAAGCCGACTGTGTGCCGCATATTTACACATCAAACACACTCCTTTACCTCCTTCCCTCTCTCCCTCCCTCCTCTCCCCTCTTCTCTCCTTCCATTTGGAAGATGCTACTGCTCTGAACACAAGACAAACAGACACTGGGGATCCTCATCTCAATAAGAGGTACAACCATAGAGCTAGGTAGAGGAATCATCTTTATACTAGGGATCCTCATCTCAATAAGAGGTACAACCATAGAGCTAGATAGAGGACTCATCTTTATACAGGGGATCCTCATCTCAATAGGAGGTACAACCATAGAGCTAGATAGAGGAATCATCTTTATACAGGGGATCCTATTCTAAATAAGAGGTACAACCATAGAGCTAGATAGAGGACTCATCTTTATATCAGTGCCATTATAATGTCTGTGACAGCATGAGTATCGCCATTGAGGCTACAACCCATAGGAATCCCCATTCAGTTGACTACTTTAAAATGCCGGTGGAAGCCCTCAATGGCAATGTCAACACTAAAGTTAGTTATATCCATGAAGATTCCTATATCTATCATTATGTGGAGAACATACAATGTACAGTACTTTATAAACTGGGTGGTTCGAGCCCTGAAGGCTGATTCGCTGACAGCCGTGATATATCAGATGTATACCACGTATATGACAAAACATTTATTTTTACTGCTTTAGTTACGTTGGTAACCAGTTTATAATAGCAATAAGGTACCTCGGGGGTTTGTGATATATGGCCAATATACCTTGGCTAAGTGTTGTGTCCAGGCACTCCGCGTTGAGTCGTGCTTAAGAAAAGCACTTAGCCGTGGTATATTGGCCATATACCACACCCCCTCTGGCCTTATTGCTTAAGTATACAATGAGTCTGTGCCCAGGAATACTGTTACAAATAAACAATGCCAGAGAGAATGCATGAGAGAGATAGATAGTGTAGACAACGAATGCCCAGGAATACTTTTAGAAATCCACTGCATTAAAGGGAATATACAGAGTTTTTGATAACAACGTTTTTAAAGAACCTGTTAGAATGCTGAAAGACCAACAACCTAAATGGAAAACCAAAGCTAATTCAAAGATAAGCACCAGGCCTACGAAGAGATGATGTGGGGGTGTAAGTAACTCTGCATGTCGTTCTGTTTTAAACTCTGTTTACCCAGTATCAATATTTGTCTCCTCTAGATACAGAAAGTATTCACACCCCTTGACTTTTTCCAGATTTCTGTTGTGTTACAGCCTGAATTTAAAATGGATTAGATTGAGATGTAGTGTCACTGGCCTGCACACAATACCCAATAATGTCAAAGCGGAATTATGTTTTTAAGCCTAAATAAGTTCAGGAGTAGTCCCTCAGTCGAGCAGTGAATTTCAAACACAGATTTAACCACACACACCAGAGAGGTTTTCCAATGGCTCACAAAGAAGGGCACGTATTGGTCGATGGGTAAACATAAAAAAAGCAGACATTGAATATCCCTTTGAGCGTGGTGAAGTTATTAACTACACTTTGAATGGTGTATCAATACACCCAGTCACTACAAAGTTACAGGCGTCTTTCCTAACTCAGATGCCAGAGAGGAAGGAAACCTCTCAGGGATTTCACCATGAGGCCAATGGTGACTTTAAAACAGTTACAAAGTTTAATGGCTGTGATAGGATAAAAACTGAGGATGGATCAAAAACATTGTAGTTACTCCACAATACTAACCTAAATGTCAGATTGAAAAGAAGGAAGCCTGTACAGAATACAAATATTCCTAAACATGCATCCTGTTTGCATTAAGGCACGACAGTAAAACTGAAAAAAATGTGGCAAAGAAATTAACTTTATGTCCTGAATACAAAGGGTTATATTTGGGGCAAATCCAACACAACCCATCACTGAGTACCACTCATCATATTTTCAGGCATGGTGGTGGTTGCATCATGTTATGGGAATGCTTGTCATCGGAAAGGACTAGAGTGTTTTTTAAGATAAAAATAAACGGAATAGAGCTAAGGACTGGCAAAATCCTAGAGGAAAACCTGGTTCAGTCTGCTTTCCAACAGACACTGAGAGACACATTCACTTTTCAGCAGGACAATAACCTAAAACACAAGGCCAAATATACACTGTAGTGGCTTACCAAGGCGACATCGAATGTTCCTGAGTGGCCTAGTTATAGTTTTGATTTAAATCGGCGTGAAAATCTATGATAAGACTTGAATATGGCTGTCTAGCAATGATAAACAACCAACTTGACAGAGCTTGAACAATTGTTTTAAGAATAATGTACAAATATTGTACAATCCAGGTGTGCAAAGCTCTTAGAGATTTACCTAGAAAGACTCAAAGCAATAATCGCTGCCAAATGTGATTCTAATATGTATTGACTGAGGGGTGTGAATACTTGAGTAAATGAGATATTGCTGTATTTCATTTTCAATAAATGTGCACAAATTAAAAAAAATACAATTCACTTTGTCTTTATGGGGTATTGTGTGTAAATGGGTGAGAAAAAAATCTATTTAATCCATTTTGAATTCAGTTTGTAACACAACAAAGTGTGGACTAAGTCAAGGGGTATGAATACTTTCTGAAGGCACTGTATGGACATGTATTCTAATGAGAGGTGGAGGTGGCGGAACACATTAAGACAGCAATGATTTTCAGTCGTAATCAGGATGCCAGAATAAGGATTTTAGAAATGGTGTAACTTCACTTACTATAAACATGTTTTGCTTCACAAGATCATATTCTAACTGTGGATTCTATAACTATTAATAAAAAAAGATGAAACATATAACTTACTATTTGTATGTAGAGAGGTGATGATAGTCTTCCAACAGTCTGTAAAAGAGTGAGAAAAATGAATAAAACATATTTTTGTCCACATCTTATTGATGGTGGATTTTTGGATCAAGGTAGACTAACATAATACCAGTGTTTAGGTGAGTTGCAGTAATATTTCATTTAGAAAAATTGCAAATTGTGACTAAAAACCATTTAATGATAAGTAATTCTCTGTTTCTGAGATAAAGAGGGCGCCTTCCAGTAACACTATGGTGTCAATTTACATTTATTTTTAAATAATACAATAAATATACTACAAATGACAATTGGCTGTGGGTAGAGAGTTACAACATCACCATTCTCTCTCCACTTCACAATTATGGACATGACCGTTTTCAATTTTAGCATATGAAATGTAGCATTCTACCTATTTTAATAATAAAAAGTGGGTTGGAGATCATGTCATTGTAAAGTATAAAAACAAGAGAAAAAAACTTTACAATTTCATGCATACAGATAGGTTTTAATGCTTCAAAAGACATACAAGAGTGGGTGGCCACAGTAAACTTGAATTTATTGACATAAAAACCAATATATCTTCTATCCTCTCTTACACAGACAAGACCATAAAAACTAACGAACAGACAAACGTAAAACAATAAAAAAACAAAAAACAAAACAAAACAAAACAAAAAACTTTATTGGCAGCATTACTGCTGGTTCTGAAAATGTACAAAAATGTTTTGTCCTTTTATTGAAAGCAAACATGTTAAATTTGGAGTGCTTCATCGAAATGAACATTAAAAATTGATGATCAATAAGTGTATCTTAACGTAAATGGTTCAAGTCACATATCTAGAAGGTAAAAACAAAAAACATAACAAAAAACAAGCTACTTATGCAGGACAGTAAAACTTTCTGTGGCAGATGCTGTAGTGGTCAAAAGCAGGCAGAGTGCATAGTTTGTACAAGGGTATAACTAGCGCTTAAGAAAGTAAAACAACAGTTACATCAGAAGACCCCAAACAACAATACAAAAACAAGCTTTGCATCTGGCTTTTCTACCTTTAAGCGGGTTAATCTGATGGACTATTAGATATCGTTCACTTAAAAAAAAAAATCTAAATTTGTCATTTTTATTTTTTTAAATATATGTTTGAAAATATATTTTTGACTTGTACATGACACATCTGATTTTAATCATCATTAGACAATTCTACCACATTTTCAAATAGTGGATTTCAAAATACGTAGTGGATTCTTGGCCCTCTAGGAACTTAAAGCTATATAAAAAAAAAGCCTTTGGTAAGAAAGTTAATGGTTTCTGGTACCAAAACTCCAAACTGTTCCTCGGCCATGTGCTTTGGAATACTCAAATGGGGAGACACTCCGTACCCATTCCAAACCAGTCACCTTCACCCCCAACCCCGAAAAAGAAAAGCAGTAAAAAGCTTGACGAAGTGAAAAAGATTATCCATTGTACATAACACCAATCATGAGATCCATTCACAAAATGCACCATGTCTTGGAACCATGATATGCAAGCATTGCAGCATCGCTTCTACCGTTTTCTTTCTTTTTTAAAGACATCTAAGAAAATTTGATAAATTAGCACCACATTCGGCAACTGAGTACAATCTTATTTCTATTAGCACATTCCAAGTAATTTGCAGTATGATCAGACGCTGTTAGTTTTTACTAAGTGGGCCTTGGAAGCAGAGAAATACATAAAATAAAATACTGCATGGATCTATGAATGAATATGAAGCAAACTGGCATGCATTAAAACACCCCTGGACATAAATAAGAATGTAGCGAAGATGTTGTGTCAGAGGTGATGGCTAAGAGGGTCAGGGTCAGGGACAGACAGGGTAGTCATGGTAACAAGTTAACATCACCACCATCAGCTTACTGTACTTACAAAATAACAACAAACTTGAAAATATAATAGCACCACAGGAGAAAGAATAGCACCTAAGTATTGATTTCTTGTGTTTCATTGAAAAGTGACATCTCCTGCTGCATATATCGTTTGATAGAGTAGAAATATGGAACTATTGAAGGAAAAAAATATCAAAGTTGTTTATTAAGTTAATAAAATCTCAAAATGCACCCAAAATAGAGGACACAAGAGGAGGAATGTTTGTCATTTGTATCTTGACACATGATCTGTTATGGTAATCAACTCTCACATACTAGCGCAGAGTAATATTTCCATATTTTATTTTCATTCGGTTCTTAAATTACAATAAGGTGTTCTTCACACCCAGCAACAAGACAAGCCCTCCTCATCTATTCTCCAATTTACATGTCCAATTCCTTACTTTAGTATCTGCGAATTTGATGTATTCCAATGACCATCATCTTTTACCTCACGTCTTAAAAGGTCACATGCATGTTTTGAAGCCAGAAACAATAAACATTACCAGGAAAAATATACAGAAAGTACTTACAAACATACAAAAAATATTTATATATATTTATATATATAAGTTCCATTCAGAAGAATGGGGAGACAATTATGCACAAAACAAAGCTTCCGAAATGAATGAATGAGCAAACGAATGAACGAATGAACTAATTAATAAAATATTCAAAGAGGGAATTGAGAGGGAGACAAAAAAACAACAACAAAAACCAATAAAAAAAAACAAAGAAGAAAACTGCCACATGGGATGGAGTCCATGGCAACCTTCTGAAACCAGTGGAGTAGCAGGTAAAAGTTTGCCTCCGGTGAGTTCGACAACCAGACTGGATTTACATCAAGTGCTCTGGGAGTGTGTGGAGGTTTGGGAACAGTGATAGGGGTCATGGGTGAAGATAGGGGTCGGTAGTATCTGACTTATTCAGTTTCAAAACTTGCATGTGATGGAGAAGGCACACTGAGGTTACAAGGTTGCTCTTTTTTTATTATTCTTATCGAATCCTCTAGAAATGTATTGTAGTATTCTCATCTTGATTTTTGTGTATTTTATTCATACTTGTTGCTTTTGGACACAGAATGTTTTACACAAATACAAATTGTCCTATTCATGTGTTTTGTTTCTGAGAAAATAAATATGCTTTTTATTTTCTCCATTTTGTTCAGTAAACAGTCTTAGCCGATGAAACAGACAGGACCCACTTCGAATCCAAACTTCTGCGTAGCCCCGCCGAAATCATTGAACATGATGTCAACAAAAGGCACCTGTTCCACCTTTGGTGTGTTGATCTCCAGTACTGTCTTTTCATAGCCCTTTTTCAACTGAAAAACAGAGAGGGATAGACAGAGTGAGAAAGTGCTACTGTACTTCGACCTCTATATACAGTATACAGTAGGGTTTATTTTTTGCATCAAATCTTAAATTCATTCCCCCCACCCCACACAGACATACAATTCACTCCCCCCACACAGACACACAATTCACCCCCCCCCCCCCCCCCCCCCCCCCACCCCACCAATGCACTTCTTATTGAACGCAGAACGAGGGAGAGCTCGGTTTGTTGTTTTGTGAAGTTTGTTGTTTTAAAAGTGTATTGGAAAGTTTCTTAGTAGCTAGCTAACTTTTTATTTTGGATCCCGCGACGCAGTTGGCATCAGTTGCTGGGTCTGTTACGCTCTGTCCAGTTATCCTGCCGACCAAGGCCGGTTCTGAGGAGCTATTTGGCGTAGAAGCTTGCCTAGCTGCTAGCTAGCTGCCAGCTAGCTGCCTATCAAACTAGCAGGGTTTCTTGAGGACTTGAATGCAGCCCGTGACGCAGTTAGCCATTGTGGCTGGGACTCCGGATTGTCCCGGGTTTGTGGCTGTCTAGATCCCTGCTATTTGTTGTTTTAAATCTTCACTGTGAACTGCCCTGTCTGAAACTACGAGGAGTAACAACATAACCTACGTTGCTAGCTACCATGACAAAGTCCAAAGCCGGCATGAGTACCATTGAGGGCAGTGGTGTCTCTCTATCACACATGAAGGATCTTTTCAACTAACAAAAATAGTTCTGTAAGCAGTTGTTACAACAACAAGAACATAGCTTCAAGTGTTTTGTCAAAATACTGGTGGCTTCAACTAATAAAAGAATGGACGACCTGACCAGAGAGGTCCAGGACCTGAAGAACAGCTTGCAGATCTCCCAGGGTCAGCTCGATGAGTTGAAACAGGAGAACGGCAAGATGACAGCAATCTGTAAAGGACATCAGTTCTGTGTGGGAATCCAGGATACCAATGATGGATAAATCTCAAGGGACAATGAAGGTGGAATAGCTTGGTTGTTGACGGAATTGCAGAATCTAAACATGAGACCTGGACGGAGTCTGAGGACAAAGTGAGGGAAATGATCTCTGAGAAAATGAAGATGGACCACAGGAAGGTTGAGGTGAAGTGCGCCCATAGGACTGGATAACCCACCACTGGCCCAGGTGACAGGTCCAGGCCGAAAGTGGTCAAGTTCCTGAGGTTCAAGGACAAGGTAGCTGTTCTGGAAAGAGCCAGGAACTTGAGAGGAACGTATATCTTCCTGAACAAGGACTATCCTGAAGCTGTGCACCAGAGGAGGAAAGAAGATACCAGCCTTGAAAGCTGGCAGAGCGCGTGGGGACATTTCTTACATCCGCTATGACAGGCTCATTGTCCACCCTCCATCCCAGAAGCCTGGAAGGGATAAGAGAGCCAAGCCTATGGGTCCGTAGCTTCAATCCCGTAGCACACACACACACACACACATTCACACACACACACACACACACACACACACACACACACACACACACACACACACACACACACACACACACACACACACACACACACACATTGATTAATGGAATTCTGAATGTATATTTTTTATTTTGCTTTGTTTGCTCTTTTCCATATTATGTATATCTCTGATAAGCTACCCAGGAAAGGGCTGAAAATAGCCCATATTAATATATGTAGCCTTAGAAACAAGGTTCATGAAATCAATAACTTGCTAACATCAGATAACATTCATATATTAGTCATTTCTGAGACTCACTTAGACAATTCAGTTGATGATACAGCAGTAGCAATACAAGGATATAACATCTATAGAAGAGACAGAAATGCTGATGGGGGAGGTGTTGCTGTATATATTCAGAGCCATATCCCTGTAATGCTTTGAGAATATATTATGTCAAGTGTTATTGAAGTGTTGTGGTTGCAGGTTCACTTGGCACATCTAAAGCATTTTCTTTTGGGGTGTTGCTATAGGCCACCAAGTGCTAATAGTCAGAATCTAAATAATATGTGTGAAATGCTTGATAGTGTATGTGATGTAAGCAGAGAGATGTTTACGTTCTTGGGGACCTGAATTTTGACTGGTTTTCATCAAGCTGTCCACTAAAAAGGAAGCTTCTTACTGTAACCAGTGCCTGTAATCTGGTTCAAGTTATTAATTTACAAACACTACAGGAACAAGATCATCCACATGTACAGATCACATGTATCCGTACCCATTGGATGCAGTGATCACAATAGTGGCTATATCCAGGAAAACCAAAGTTCCAAAAGCTGGGCCTAAAATAGTGTATAAGAGATCATACAAAAGATTTTGTTGTGACTCTTATGTGGATGATGCTAAAAATGGTTGGTATGATATGATTAATAAGGAGCATCCAGACATTGCACTTGATGAATTTATGAAATTGCTTCTTGAAGTGGTGACCTGTCATTCAAGTCATTTTTTGGGGGGCGGGGGCTTGCCTGTTTTGCATATTATTTTGGAATTAATATGTAACACATCA
This sequence comes from Salvelinus namaycush, assembly GCF_016432855.1. Taxonomy (NCBI): domain Eukaryota; kingdom Metazoa; phylum Chordata; class Actinopteri; order Salmoniformes; family Salmonidae; genus Salvelinus; species Salvelinus namaycush. Next base: position 11,350,899 of record NC_052337.1, read on the forward strand.
GTTTGCAAACAATGTAAAATATATATATATATATATATATATATATATCATTACGTTAACTTCACTAGGGTAGGGGGCAGCATTCGGAATTTTGGATGAAAAGCGTGCCCAAATTAAACTGCTTGCTACTCAGGCCCAGAAGATAGGATATGCATATAATTAGTATATTTGGATAGAAAACACTCTAAAGTTTCCAAAACTGTTAAAATAATGTTTGTGAGTATAACAGAACTGATATGGCAGGCGAAAACCCGAAGAAAATCCAACCAGGAAGTACTATTATTTTGAAAGGCTGTTTTTCCATTGAAAGCCTATCCACCATACAAAGACTTAGGACCCAGTTCACAAGCTCTGTGGCTTCCTCTACATGTGGCCAGTCTTTAGGCATTGTTTCAGGCTTTTACTCTGAAAAATGAGGGAGATACAGCACTTTCAATCAGAGGCCAGTGGAAAATTCCAGACATTAGCCATGCGCCTGATCGGGAATGCGCCTTTCTTCGTTTCCTATTGACGAAGCTTTTGTCCGGTTGAAATATTATTGATTATTTATGACAAAAACAACAGGAGGATTGATTTTAAACATCGTTTGGCATGTTTCTACTAACTTTTATTGTACTTTTTAAAAACTTTTCGTCTGGACTTAAGCATTCGGATTACTGGACAAAACGCGCAAACAAAAAGGAGGTTTTTGGTCATAAAGAGGGACATTAATGAACAAAACAAACATTTATTGTCTGACATGGAGACCTGGGAGTGCCACCAGATGAAGATCATCAAAGGTAAGTGATTCATTTTAATGCTATTTCTGACTAGCGTCCTACTTGTACTAGAGAGGTTAATAAAGGCACATACAAACAATTTTTTGCTTTATTGAGTAAGGCAGCTGCAAAATGCAGGTGTTTCAGCCTAGCTCAGTGCTTTCTGTTGTGGTGGGACAGCCAGCTGAAAATACGGTGCGTAGGTGTTGGTAATGTTCTCTAGTAGTTCTGTCACTCATGGGGAAACTACGTTACCGCCAAGTCTAAGGGTAGAGCTTGAAAATTCAAGCCCCTTGGGTGCTGCCATAGAGTGACATTTGAAGTGCCCATCCAAGAAGGCTCAAGGTCATTGGCCACAGATAAAATTATGTCAAATCACGTTTTATCTACAGTAGCTTTGATTGGACTGATCATGTCAACATCATACTTTCAAAATCTTAGCTAGCAGTCATCATCATGAATCAAGTCGACAATCTACTGGCAAATCCTTTTTAATCCTTGTCATATGAAGAGAAAAAATGAAGAGAAATTATAGATTAAACGTATCTTTGCTCATCGGCCATTGGCCATAAGCATTACACAACAAGTCGGAAATCACAAATTACACAATGAGTGGTTTGGAAAGAATCAGTGGCTAACTGCAAACATTGCAAAGCAATCACTAGTCTGCTATTCAGAGGAGTGGATGTGTGGTCCCAAGTCTGGGATTAAGGATCTCCTTTCCAAGCTTAAAATGATAAACATAAAAAATTGGCCATGCTGTCAATGAAGCGTGATTGGTGCTACGCTCAAAACAACTGTTAACTTAGAACAGCGAAATCTGACTTCAGTGAGTTCAAGACAACGAGGAACTCTGGAAAAATAAGCTCCGGAACTTGGGCCTCTTTCTAGAGCTACGACCAGAAGATCACTGACCTCATCATGATTCTACCTTGTTTTTTTCCGAGTTCCCAGTTGTCTTGAAAGAAACATAAATCCAGAGAATGCCAAACTTTGATAACAAAGTTTGATGACAAAATTTGCCCACGAAGGACCGCCGCGCCACCTTCCTGTTCAAGTGAGCACAGCACAACAAGGTGAGTCCAAAAATGTATTGTATGCTGCTGCATAAATTATGTAATATGCCAGGGAGATATGTATACTGTAGCAAAGAAAGTAATAATAAGTGAATGTGTTGTGTATCAAGCTGTTAGTAGCCCATGTGCCCCACCCTAATAATTTAGTCTATTTTCCCCTCTTAATTTCGCCTATTGTTCTTACTTGGTGGAGCACATGTAGCCTATAACCTGTTATATGAGAAATGTAATCATTGAATATTCTAAGAGATTTCATTGTCTGCTTATATGCCCCCTTTATTCAACCCTTTATTCATGCTCCTTTTATTCATCCATTTAGCCCATCCAACTACCTCATCCTGTAACGGCTTTCTTCCATAGGTGAAGGAGAGGACCAAAGTGCAGCGCGGCTAGTGTTCAACATGTTTAATAAAAGAACAAGTGAAACACTACAAACATACAAAATAACAAAATGTGCAAAACCGATACAGACCTATCTGGTGCAGAACACAAACACAGAGACAGGTAACAAACACCCACAAAATCCCAACACAAAACAAGCCTCCTATATATGAGTCTCAATCAGAGACAACGACTACCATCTGTCTCTGATTGAGAACCCACACTAGGCTGACATAGAAACAGATAAACTAGACACACAACATAGAATTCCCACCCAGCTCACGTCCTGACCAACTAAACACATACAAAACAACAGAAAACAGGTCAGGAACGTGACAGAACCCCCCCTCAAGGTGCGAACTCCGGGCGCACCCCTAAAACTCAAGGGGAGGGTCTGGGTGGGCATCTGTCCGCGGTGGCGGCTCCGGCGGTGGACGAGGGCACCACTCCACCATTGTCTTTGTCCACCTCCTTAGCGTCCCTTGAGTGGCGACCCTCGCCCCCGACCATGGTCCAGGAACCTTCACCAACTCCCCTCTATAATAGAGGAGACAACTCAGGACAGAGAGGTAGTTCAGGACAAAGAGGTAGCTCAGGACAGAGAGGTAGCCCAGGACAGAGAGGTAGCTCAGACCAGAGGGACAACTCCGGACTAGTGGCAGCTCCGGACTGAGTGGCAGCTCCGGACTGAGTGGCAGCTCATGACTGGAGGGCAGCTCATGACTGGAGGGCAGCTCATGACTGGAGGGCAGCTCATGACTGGAGGGCAGCTCATGACTGGAGGGCAGCTCATGACTGGAGGGCAGCTCATGACTGGAGGGCAGCTCATGACTGTAGGGCAGCTCATGACTGAAGGGCAGCTCATGACTGAAGGGCAGCTCATGACTGTAGGGCAGCTCATGACTGTAGGGCAGCTCTGGCAGCTCCTGACTGGCTGGCGGCTCTGGCAGCTCCTGACTGGCTGGCGGCTCTGGCAGCTCCTGACTGGCTGGCGGCTCTGGCAGCTCCTGACTGGCTGGCGGCTCTGGCAGCTCCTGACTGGCTGGCGGCTCTGGCAGCTCCTGACTGGCTGGCGGCTCTGGCAGCTCCTGACTGGCTGGCGGCTCTGGCAGCTCCTGACTGACGGACGGCTCTAGCGGCTCCTGACTGACGGACGGCTCTAATGGCTCGGGACAGACGGGCGGCTCTAATGGCTCGGGACAGACGGATGACTCAGATGGCGCTGGGCAGACGGATGGCTCAGACGGCGCTGGGCAGACGGATGGCTCAGATGGCGCTGGGCAGACGGATGGCTCAGACGGCGCTGGGCAGACGGATGGCTCAGACGGCGCTGGGCAGACGGATGGCTCAGACGGCGCTGGGCAGACGGATGGCTCAGACGGCGCTGGGCAGACGGATGGCTCAGACGGCGCTGGGCAGACGGATGGCTCAGACGGCGCTGGGCAGACGGACGGCTCAGACGGCGCTGGGCAGACGGACAGTTCAGACGGCGTTGGGCAGACGGGCAGTTCAGGCGCCGCTGGGCAGACGGGCAGTTCAGGCACCGCTGGGCAGACGGCAGACTCTGGCCGGCTGAGACGCACTATAGGCCTGATGCGTGGTGCCGGAACTGGAGGTACCGGGCTGAGGGCACGCACCTCAGGGCGAGTGCGGGGAGGAGGAACAGGGCTCTGGAGATGCACTGGAAGCCTGGTGCGTGGTGTAGGCACTGGTGGTACTGGTCTGGGGCGGGAAGGTGGCGCCGGATATACCGGACCGTGAAGGAGGACACGCGCTCTTGAGCACCGAGCCTCTCCAACCTTACCAGGTTGAATGGTCCCCGTAGCCCTGCCAGTGCGGCGAGGTGGAACAACCCGCACTGGGCTATGCAGGCGAACCGGGGACACCACCTGTAAGGCTGGTGCCATGTACGCCGGCCCGAGGAGACGTACTGGAGGCCAGATATGTTGGGCCGGCTTCATGACATCCGGCTCGATGCCCAACCTAGCCCTCCCAGTGCGGCAAGGTGGAATAGCCCGCACTGGGCTAAGCACGCGTACTGGGGACACCGTGCGCTTTACCGCATAACACGGTGTCTGACCAGTACGACGCCCTCTCACTCCACGGTAAGCCCGGGGAGTTGGCTCAGGTATCCAACCCGGCTTCGCCAAACGCCCCTTTAGCCCCCCCCCAAGAAATTTTTGGGTGAGCCTCTCGGGCTTCCAGCCTCTCTTTCGTGCTGCCTCCTCAATCCAGCGCTCCTGGGCTGTGGCTGCCTCCTTCTCCTCCCAAGAGTGGCGATTCTCTCCCACCTTTGCCCAGGGTCCTTTTCCGTTTATGATTTCCTCCCATGACCATTCCTCCTGGCACCGCTGCTGCTGTTGCCCGTTGCCACGCTGCTTGGTCCGGGATTGGTGGGTGTTTCTGTAACGGCTTTCTTCCATAGGTGAAGGAGAGGACCAAAGTGCAGCGCGGCTAGTGTTCAACATGTTTAATAAAAGAACAAGTGAAACACTACAAACAACATACAAAATAACAAAATGTGCAAAACCGATACAGACCTATCTGGTGCAGAACACAAACACAGAGACAGGTAACAAACACCCACAAAATCCCAACACAAAACAAGCCTCCTATATATGAGTCTCAATCAGAGACAACGACTACCATCTGTCTCTGATTGAGAACCCACACTAGGCTGACATAGAAACAGACAAACTAGACACACAACATAGAATTCCCACCCAGCTCACGTCCTGACCAACTAAACACATACAAAACAACAGAAAACAGGTCAGGAACGTGACACATCCCCTTACTGTATTTATTTATTTATCTTGCTCCTTTGCACCCCAGTATCTCTACTTGCACATTCATCTTCTGCACATCAATCACTCCAGTGTTTAATTGGTATATTGTAATTGCTTCGCCACCATGGCCTATTTATTGCCTTACCTCCCTTATCTTCCCTCATTTGCACACACTGTATATAGACTTTTTCTACTGTATTATTGACTGTATGTTTGTTTATTCCATGTGTAACTCTGTGTTGTTGTATGTGTCGAACTGTTTTGCTTAATCTTGGTCAGGTCGCAGTTGTAAATGAGAACTTGTTCTCAACTAAGCTACCTGGTTAAATAAAGGTGAAAAAAAAAAATCCTACAGGTTCTGACTTGGTGTACAGGGAGAACACTGTAAGAACGACCCATGTTCTGAATTCTGTCGCTGTACATTTCAAAAGTGTTGAACAAATAGTTATATTGACTATGTCTGTCCTAGCTCACTCATTAATGTCTTTATTGAAATTACAGATTGCCTCTTATCTGCTTGTTGTCCTCTTATGCCATACTTTGTACATCTTAATTATCTGCAGAAACCACATTTGTTTAAGTAATCAGCCATATCAGCATTTTTTTTTTTTTAAGACAGTAAATTAGGCTGAATTATCTGTTTCGCTGCCAGACAAGGCTCCACTGATAGCCAGGTGTAAAAAGAAAAATACTGTATTATGAAGCCAAGATCAATGATATAAAGCATGATGTAACATTTTTGGGGGAATACTTTAAATGAAATTATGGGCAGAAAGACTATTTCATCTCCATCTTTCATCAAATCAGATGGCTTATTCATCACAAAACCATTTGATGTTACCAAATATTAAATGATTACTTCATTGGCAAAGTGGGCAAACTTAGGCAGGAAATGCCAACAATGTACAGTGAGCCATCGTATTCATGCATAAAAAACAAATAATGTGAGAAAAGCATTAAGTTTGAATTTTGAAAATAAAGTGTGGGAGGTGGAAAAATTATTGTTATCAATCAATAATGACAAACCTCCTGGCATTGACAATGTAGATGGAAAGCTACTGAGGATGGTAGCTGACTCTATAGCCCCTCTTATCTGTCATATCTTTAATCTGAGCCTAGAGGAAAGTCTTTGTCCTCAGGCCTGGAGGGAAGCCAAAGTAATTCCACTACCCAAGAGTGGTTGACCAAATACAATGCTATTTCTCTGTAAACAAACTAACAACAGCCTTTCAGCATGCTTATAGAGAATGGCACTCAACATGTACTGCACTGACACAAATGACTGATGATTGGTTGAAAGAAATTGATAATAAGAAGGTTGTGGGAGCTGTACAGTTAAATTTTAGTGCAGCCTTTGATATTATTCACCATTTTATTTTTTATTTTTTATTTAACCTTTATTTAACTAGGCAAGTCAGTTAAGAACAAATTCTTACTTTACAAACCATAACCTGTTGTTGAAAAAACATATGTGTTATGGCTTATCAACGTCTGCCATATTATGGATTCAGAGATATCTAATAGAACTCAAAGGGTTTTCTTTAATGGAAGCTTCTCTAATGTCAAACATGGAAAGTGTGGTGTACCGCAGGGCAGCTCTCTAGGCCCTGTACTCTTTTCTATTTTTACCAATGACCTGTCACTGGCATTAAACAAAGCATGTGTGTCCATGTATGCTGATGATTCAACCATATACACATCAGCAACTACAGCTAATGAAATCACTGAAACCCTTAACAAAGAGTTGCTGTTTGTTTTGAAATGGGTAGCTAGTAATAAACTGGTCCTGGACATCTCTAAAACTAAGAGCATTGTATTTGGTACAAATCATTCCCTAAGTTCTAGTCCTCAGCTGAATCTGGTAATGAACAAGTTGAGGAGACTAAATTACTTGGCGTTACCTTAGATTGTAAACTGTCATGGTCAAAACCTATAGATTCAATGGTTGTAAAGATGGGGGGAGGTCTGTCCGTAATAAAGAGATGCTCTGCTTTTTTGACACCACACTCCAAAAAGCAAGTTCTGCAGGCTCTAGTTTTGTCTTATCTTGATTACTGTCCAGTCGTGTGGTCGAGTGCTTCAAGGAAAGACCTAGTTAATCTGCAGCTGGCCCAGAACAGAGTGGCCAGTCTTGCTCTTCATTGTAATCAGAGGGCTGATATAAATACTACTGTATGCATGCCAGTGTCTCTTGGCTAAGAGGTGAGGAGAGACTGACTGCATCACTTCTTCTTTTTATAACATTTACATTTTTACATTTTAGTCATTTAGCAGACGCTCTTATCCAGAGCGACTTACAGTAGAGTGCATACATTTTATTACATTTTTTTTACATACTGAGACAAGGATATCCCTACCGGCCAAACCCTCCCTAACCCGGACGACGCTATGCCAATTGTGCGTCGCCCCACGGACCTCCCGGTTGCGGCCGGCTGCGACAGAGCCTGGGCGCGAACCCAGCCCAGCCTGGGCGCGAACCCAGAGACTCTGGTGGCGCAGCTAGCACTGCGATGCAGTGCCCTAGACCACTGCGCCACCCGGGAGGTTGGCGCAGAAAAGAAATAAGAATAAGAAACATTAATGTGTTTAAAATCCCAAATTGTTTGCATAGTCAATTTACACACAGCTCTGACACACACTTACCCCCCCAGACATTCCGCCAGGGGTCTTTTCACAGTCTGTTCACAATCCAGGACAAATTCAAGAAAGCGTACAGTTTTATATAGAGTCATTATTGCATGGAATCTCATATTGCTCAAATAAAAAGCAAACCTGGTTTCAAAAACAGATAAAGCAACACCTCACCGCACAATGCCTCTCCCCTATTTGACCTAGATAGTTTGTGTGTCTGTATTGATATGTAGGCTACATATGCCTTTAGTAATTTGTTTTTGTTTTTAATGTAGTTCTGCCCTTGAGCTGTTGTCTATTAATGTTCTGTATTATGTCATGTTTCATGTTTTGTGTAGACCCCAGGAAGAGTAGCTGCTGCTTTTGCAACAGCTAATGGGGATCCGAATAAAATACCAAATACCAAAACAAAGACACACAATTTACTCCCCCACCCCACACAAACACACAATTCACTCCCCCACCCCACACAGACACACAATTCACACCCCCCACCCCACACAAACACACAATTCACTCCCCCACCCCACACAGACACACAATTCACTCCCCCACCCCACACAGACACACAATTCACTCCCCCACCCCACACAGACACACAATTCACTCCCCCACCCCACACAAACACACAATTCACACCCCCCACCCCACACAGACACACAATTCACACCCCCCACCCCACACAGACACACAATTCACTCCCCCCACCCCACACAGACACACAATTCACACCCCCCACCCCACACAGACACACAATTCACACCCCCCACCCCACACATACACACAATTCACTCCCCCCACCCCACACAGACACACAATTCACACCCCCCACCCCACACAGACACACAATTCACTCCCCCACCCCACACAAACACACAATTCACACCCCCCACCCCACACAGACACACAATTCACTCACCCACCCCACACAAACACACAATTCATTCCCCCCACTCCACACAGACACACAATTCATTCCCCCACCCCACACAGACATACAAATTCACTCCCCCACCCCACACAAACACACAATTCACACCCCCCACCCCACACAGACACACAATTCACTCCCCCACCCCACACAAACACACAATTCATTCCCCCCACTCCACACAGACACACAACTCACTCCCCCACCCCACACAGACATACAAATTCACTCCCCCACCCCACACAAACACACAATTCACACCCCCCACCCCACACAGACACACAATTCACACACCCCACCCCACACAGACACACAATTCACTCCCCCACCCCACACAGACACACAATTCACTCCCCCACCCCACACAAACACACAATTCATTCCCCCCACTCCACACAGACACACAATTCATTCCCCCCACTCCACACAGACACACAATTCACTCCCCCACCCCACACAAACACACAATTCATTCCCCCACCCCACACAAACACACAATTCATTCCCCCACCCCACACAAACACACAATTCACTCCCCCACCCCACACATACACACAATTCACTCCCCCACCCCACACAAACACACAATTCATTCCCCCCACTCCACACAGACACACAATTCATTCCCCCCACTCCACACAGACACACAATTCACTCCCCCACCCCACACAAACACACAATTCATTCCCCCCACTCCACACAAACACACAATTCATTCCCCCACCCCACACAGACACACAATTCACTCCCCCACCCCACACAGACACACAATTCACTCCCCCACCCCACACAAACACACAATTCATTCCCCCCACTCCACACAGACACACAATTCACACCCCCCACCCCACACAAACACACAATTCACTCCCCACACCGACACACAATTCACCCCCCCACCACACACAGACACACAATTCACTCCCCCACCCCACACAAACACACAATTCATTCCCCCCACTCCACACAGACACACAATTCACACCCCCCACCCCACACAAACACACAATTCACTCCCCACACCGACACACAATTCACCCCCCCACCACACACAGACACACAATTCACCCCCCCACCACACACAAACGCCGTTATACACATGACCGTCAAATCCCCTTACTCACACCTATGCCCTATACACACACACACACACACACACACACACACACACACACACACACACACACACACACACACACACACACACACACACACACACACACACACACACACACACACACACACACACACACACCCCAACCCTTCCATCCACTCACCGCACAGCCGTCCACCACGGCTCTGATGTAGGGGTTGTTATCATAGGACATCTCCTCGTCGTTGGAGCCCAGGAAGCGGATGGCCTTGTCGTATGAGTCCCCGTCCTGGTTGTGCCAGGCCACCGACTGGTAGCAGTTGTAGGTGAGGTTCTGGCGGGCGGCCGCGCTCAGCAGACGCAGGAAGGTCATCTGGACCACACCAATGGGGTTGCCCTCAGCGTCCACGTACGAGAGCTAGACAGGGAGGAAAGGAGATATAGGGTCTAGGCCGGAACAGACACTGTGGACTAATACAGACACTATACATACATACTATACATATTTGGGTATGTATGTACACCCTATTCCCTAAATAGTGCACTACTTTTGAGCAGCGCTCTTGCGAAAAGTAGTACACTATTTAAAGAATAGGGTGCCATTTCAGACACAACATTGCTTTATTGTTTGTTCTCTACCAAGAACACTCAAATCTACACATCACACCATTCTCATGTACTGTGAGGTGTCTTGGGAGGGTTTCTCGCTTTTATTTGTGAATTCTAATTCTGACACCGAGTAGTGTCGTTGTGGGGTTATGATTTCATATGACTTTAGATGGAGTGTTTCGCAGACAACAGACTGTAGGTGTATGCAGCAGCATGGCGGACTCAGGGCAATGACACACCGTCACTCAAACATGTCAGCATTCCTCACCTCTCTTTCCGATGCTACGGCTGCTTTGACAGAATTATAGAATGCCAATCGGTGCGCGCAGTGCGCCGCGACACGGGTTTGTCCCATCAGTCACTGCAGCACCAGGGAGAGAGGGGGGTTGTGGGTAAGGAGATCAACGGCGGCCGGCTCGTCTCCAGAGAGTATGCTAAGCTTCATTACCCATAATTCATGGCGGCGCTACGTGAGTAGGATAGAATTCCGATTCCTCAGACGACAAATCAGGAGGGGGGATATACCAGAGGTGTTCCGGCTAGGTCCTTTAGAGTGAAATATCTTGGCTGTCATCAACCAGCTTTGGGAGAGATGGAGAGGCTTGCTGTATTATGGGGTCTGTCTGTCTGGGGCTCTATGAGTAAGCTTGTGTCTGAGAAACAGTAAGGCAGACAGGAGTTACTACAGGAGCTCTAATCTACAGGCTCTGGGGCCTTAGATACTGACTGGCTTATTCTCTGCTGAAAGACTTCAATGGTTCTGTAGGAATAGCAGTCTACTAGCAATGAACAAGTAATGACTACTCTCAATCGAGGAGCTAACCGTAATTGAACACTTAAGCTTTAATTAAGAAAATTATGGAAATGTATTGTTTTGAAAGGAGCTCATTAGTAAATGTAAAACATAATTGTATAAATGAAAAATAATAATGGTTTGGTTTAATCGGTTTCCACAATTTAGAATTAGCCTAATTCGCCATGTTTAAGTGGAATTCTAAACCAACATGTGTTCTATTATACTAATGTAGCTAGGATCTAATGATTACAAATCATGCCTGATGACCCGTCCATTTGGGAACATCAGTCTTTGGTGTGATGCTATTTTACGCTGGAGATCCGTTTCCATACCAACCAACAGCGTTCCACCATCCGTTCCACAGGGTTCTCTTCTTCTTTCAGACAAACAGGACTGACTGAGACCAAGAGCCAAGCGCATGCAACGCCCGTGCCATGCACTCACAGCAGAGAGCCACTAATGTGTGTGTATAGATACATTCTCTCTCTCTCATGCACACACAGACACACACACACATATGACTCAACCTGGACAATAATGGACATTACAGATTACTATTAAAGGGAAGTCAATCAAATCTGTTGTACTGTATTTTCAGGAACCCACAAGGTGGCCACACCATCATTAGATAGGAATTTGTGCTCATAGAGGATGATAACTATATCCATTGTGTCCAAGTAACAGTGTCTGTCTGTGAATCAGTGGCTCTTAAAGGGAGTAGTATCCCTCACCCCTGTGAGTGTTCAGGTACTCAGAAAAGCTAGGTCCTCCCCTGCTCCTGTCTGTTCCTCCCCCTCCCTCATCCCTCCTCCCCTTCCCTCATCCCTCCTCCCCGCTCTGCCCCGCAGAACCAGTGTGTAGAAACAGCCCTACATCGCCATGGAAACATTACCTCTTCATCGCAGCCGCAAGTCAAAAGTGGGTGTACCCAGAAGCCCCTGGGAATGTGACTGAGTGCCTGACTTTTGGCTGTTCACATTGAATCAGTGTTGTAATCCTCTTGTGATTGAATGGGTAGGTGAATGTGTGGAATGAGTGTAGCAGGAACAAAATGGTGCCTAATCACTCTCCTGTGACTAGCTTCACATGATTTATGAATAGGTATCTATACAGTATGAGTATCTATGAGCCAACTGGAAATGCTGAGGGCAATAGGAGTAGTTGTTATAAATAGAAATGTGTGTCTAACCATAAGAGGCACTCAGTCACTTCTAGGTGATGCTCTCCAACTTCAGAGAGAGGCAGGTTGAGTGGATGCATTTACACTCATACTGTCCCATGGCAACATTCAGTACCAACACACTGATTTACTCAATTCATTGACTTTTTGTACTACACTTACCTTTTTTTGAATTTATATTGAAGTTTTTCTTCAATGGAAAATTGTCTTTAACTTCTTCAACTACTAGTTGCCATGGTAAAGTATGTCTGTCAGTCTGTCTGTTCCACCAACGATGTCTCCCTCTATTCTGGAAGGAAGAGACTCACCTACTGCAGTATGTCTTACTGAAGTTGTGCTGAGCTGAGCTTGATTGTGCTGAACCATGCAGAGCAGTGTCGCCACAAACACAAGCCAGAGTGCCAGTCAAAGACCAGTGCCAACCAGTACAGGAACCATGCAGAACCAGTACCGACCAGAACCTTAACCAGAACCTAGAACCATGCAGGGCCCTCAGGCCCACAGAGACCCAGCCAGGAGTCACCCTAGCTGGGCCTCCGGAGACCTGTGGGCGTGCCACTTACCAGGGAACCTCGCTTGTAGCGACTATACCAAGAGCCTGGGGAGTCTTTGGGCCATTTTGCCATTTTGCTCTGTAAAATATGAGATGAGCTGTTCAGGAAAAAGGGAAGGGGACGGGTGGAAGGGGGGCGTCAGGGGGGCTTACCAGTTTACCACGTTTGAATTCACTGAACCAGGAGCCAGGGATCTCCTTTACCCAGGAGGTGAGCCTAGTCTGGGTATGGATGGAGCAAAACAGGGGGAAGAGGAGGAGGACAAAAAATGGTTAAAGAAAGAAAAACAGTAAGAATAGCCTCCTGAAAGAAATAACAACGTTATCCCTCGTTCTTCTAAACCCTCCCTCCCTTGGTCCATCTGTGGTGTCTGAGAGACCTGCAGTAGTATTGTGTGACACTGAACAGCCCGGGAGAGTGTAAAATACCTTAGCAAGCCATTATCGCGTTTTGTGTAAACACTGGCTGGCAGCTAATTACTGATCAGATATTCATGAGTACACAGTGATTCATTAAGAGATGTTGCATGCATCCTAAATGGGCCCTAGTCAAAAGGAGTGCACTATAAAAGGAATAGGGTGCCATTTAGGATGCATCTGTTAGCCTCCAAAGGACCAGCTTAAAAATGCCCCCTTTCCCTTCAGCTAAGTGTTCTGCTCTATACCAAAATAGAAGTGACTATGCTTTTATGGTGTTCATTTAAGCTTCTTCTGTATACTGTAGGTAAAGACAAGTGGCTTTGTTTTGTGGTTTTCATTTAAAACTAGATCAGATTTTGCTGCATAGCCAACAATAAGTCCATTTTCAATTACAAAGCAGTTAAGAGTCTGCTGTAGAGTGATCCAGAAGTAAAACTTTTGTTTTCTTCATTTAAATTCTATTCAGCTTTAGCTGCATTATAACTACCAATAAGTATCAGATACATTGCCAGTGATACTCCAGTGTGATATTCTGAATATTATTATACACCAGGAATGAGCTAGATCAGTCTGATACAGGGTTTATACAGAGCTTGTCATCAATGCCTTAATGTGTAAATGAATGTTCAGCTGGATATCAATTAGCGCTGGGAGACAGCATACATTAAACACACCCTGCTGTCTTGAAAGGCACTTCCAGCTCTCCTAGCATGAGTGGAGCGAGCAGCAGGGGACCCCACTGGAGGAGACCACTGATACCCTAGAACTGATCCCCTCTACTGGAGGAGACCACTGATACCCTAGAACTGATCCCTTCTAATGAGGAGACAACTGATACCCTAGAAATGATCCCTTCTACTGAGGAGACAACTGATACCCTAGAACTGATCCCCTCTACTGTAGGAGACCACTGATACCCTAGAACTGATCCCCTCTACTGGAGGATACCACTGATACCCTAGAACTGATCCCTTCTACTGGAGGAGACCACTGATACCCTAGAACTGATCCCCTCTACTGGAGGAGACAACGGATACACTAGAACTGATCACCTCTACTGGAGGAGACAACTGATACACTAGAACTGATCCCCTCTACTGGAGGAGACACCTGATACTCTAGAACTGATCCCCTCTACTGGAGGAGACAACTGATACCCTATAACTGATCCCCTCTACTGGAGGAGACCACTGATACCCTAGAACTGATCCCCTCTACTGGAGGAGACCACTGATATCCTAGAACTGATCCCCCTCTACTGGAGGAGACCACTGATACCCTAGAACTGATCCCCTCTACTGGAGGAGACCACTGATACCCTAGAACTGATCCCCTCTACTGGAGGAGACCACTGATACCCTAGAACTAATCCCCTCTACTGGAGGAGACCACTGATACCCTAGAACTGATCCCCTCTACTGGAGGAGACAACTGATACCCTAGAACTGATCCCCTCTACTGGAGGAGACCACTGATACCCTAGAACTAATCCCCTCTACTGGAGGAGACCACTGATACCCTAGAACTGATCCCCTCTACTGGAGGAGACCACTGATACCCTAGAACTGATCCCCTCTACTGGAGGAGACCACTGATATCCTAGAACTGATCCCCTCTACTGGAGGAGACAATTGATACCCTATAACTGAGCCCCTCTACTGTAGGAGACCACTGATACCCTAGAACTGATCCCTTCTACTGGAGGAAACCACTGCTACCCTAGAACTGATCCCCTCTACTGGAGGAGACAATTGATACCCTAGAACTGATCCCCTCTACTGGAGGAGACAACTGATACCCTATAACTGATCCCCTCTACTGGAGGAGACCACTGATACCCTAGAACTGATCCCCTCTACTGGAGGAGACAATTGATACCCTTGAACTGATCCCCTCTACTGGAGGAGACCACTGATACCCTAGAACTGATCCCCTCTACTGGAGGAGACCACTGATACCCTAGAACTGAGCCCCTCTACTGTAGGAGACCACTGATACCCTAGAACTCATCCCAGAACTGATCCCCTCTACTGGAGGAGACAACTGATACCCTAGAACTGATCCCCTCTACTGGAGGAGACCACTGATACCCTAGAACTGATCCCTTCTACTGGAGGAGACCACTGATACCCTAGAACTGATCCCCTCTACTGGAGGAGACAACTGATACCCTATAACTGATCCCCTCTACTGGAGGAGACCACTGATACCCTAGAACTGATCCCCTCTACTGGAGGAGACAACTGATACCCTAGAACTGAGCCCCTCTACTGTAGGAGACCACTGATACCCTAGAACTGATCCCCTCTACTGGAGGAGACCACTGATACCCTAGAACTGATCCCCTCTACTGGAGGAGACAACTGATACCCTAGAACTGATCCCCTCTACTGGAGGAGACCACTGATACCCTAGAACTGATCCCCTCTACTGGAGGAGACCACTGATACCCTAGAACTGATCCCCTCTACTGGAGGAGACCACTGATACCCTAGAACTGATCCCCTCTACTGGAGGAGACAACTGATACCCTAGAACTGATCCCCTCTACTGGAGGAGACAACTGATACCCTAGAACTGATCCCCTCTACTGGAGGAGACAACTGATACCCTAGAACTAATCCCCTCTACTGGAGGATACCACTGATACCCTAGAACTGATCCCCTCTACTGGAGGAGACCACTGATACCCTAGAACTGATCCCCTCTACTGGAGGAGACCACTGATACCCTAGAACTGATCCCCTCTACTGGAGGAGACCACTGATACCCTAGAACTGATCCCCTCTACTGGAGGAGACAACTGATACCCTAGAACTGATCCCCTCTACTGGAGGATACCACTGATACCCTAGAACTGATCCCCTCTACTGGAGGAGACCACTGATACCCTAGAACTGATCCCCTCTACTGGAGGAGACCACTGATACCCTAGAACTGATCCCCTCTACTGGAGGAGACAACTGATACCCTAGAACTGATCCCCTCTACTGGAGGAGACAACTGATACCCTAGAACTAATCCCCTCTACTGGAGGATACCACTGATACCCTAGAACTGATCCCCTCTACTGGAGGAGACCACTGATACCCTAGAACTGATCCCCTCTACTGGAGGAGACCACTGATACCCTAGAACTGATCCCTTCTACTTCTAACTCTTCTTTTTCTCTCCTGTCCTTTATCTATCTACTGTACCTCCTCTCCTCTATCCTCTCCTCTGCATAACTCATGATGGGTAGACTAGGGATACAGTGTTCCAGGCTAGGAGGGAGGGAGAGGTGTGTGTATGTGTGTGTGTGTGTGTGTGTGTGTGTGTGTGTGTGTGTGTGTGTGTGTGTGTGTGTGTGTGTGTGTGTGTGTGTGTGTGTGTGTGTGTGTGTGTGTGTGTGTGTGTATGTGTGTGTATGTGTGTGTGTGCGCACACCTTCCCATGTGTGTGTGCCCACATGTGTGCATGTCAATGCATGGCAATGTCAGGGTCTCTGACCATGTGCCATCTCTCCACTCCTTCACACTAACGAGGCCATCCCACTGGCCCATCAATCTGCCCGGCTATAAAAAGTCAAGTTCATTTATCTGAGTTTAAGCAAACTCCTGCTCCTCTGTGTCTCAATGTGCCAGCGGATCGTTAAAATGTCCTGTAGCTTAGAGCCCTTACAGATCTCCCCTGGCCTGCCGCAGACACAGTTTCCTGTGTTTTACCTCTCCTCTCCTGTCCTCTCCTGTCCCCCTCTCCTCTATACCATGCATAACCAACCAGCAGAAAATTCCTCTCTGGGTGCCTGTCACCTGCCATAATCTATTACAGGTGACTGGGCCAGGGACGACACTAGGCCACTGACACTTACCTGGAGGATAGTACGGCAAAACTGTGTGTGTGTGAGGGTGAGGGACTGCCCCAAATATATTCTTTGACATCATGACATGTCATGTGTAACAGTGTGTAACTGTAACACCAAGGGTCGTACATGGAGCTGCTGCCCCCTCGGGGCTTGGAGGACCCTGGGTATTACACTCATACCAGTAAAGTAATAGTGATGCATGAATGTTGCATATATGAGTGTTATGTGATTATGCAGTAGTGTCAGGAGAGAGGTATATATGATTTATATGTGTAGTAGTTTGCCTGGGGCCAGGGAAGAATACATAAATGTTAACTTATCTGCATCATACAGTCAGTTATTTAACCTGTCAATCAAATGGGGAATAGTTGACACTTGACAGAACAATGTAGAAAGATTTTTTTATACACACTTTTTCAATCAACCAGAAATATCACTTTGCCACGCAGGCATGATGCATTTGAATCATTTGTATTTCCCTCATTATATACACCAAAACCTATACAATGTGTATGGTTCGCATTTCTATCACTCTCAAAATGTGACAATTTTACCAGTGGTGAGTGTAAAAGCGCCATGACTTACCCCTTCAGACTTCTTATCAGGGTAGATACAGCTCTCTCCTCCTGCTGTGAAGTTGCAGTGGACCTTGAAAGAGTCCCTCGAGCAACCCTGGTTGGGGTCGATCCAGTATTCACCTGAAAACGACAAGAAATGGAGGGAGGGAGGGAGGGAGGGAGGGAGTGAGGGAGGGAGGGAGGGAGGGAGAAAATGGGGAAGAGGGAAAAGAAAGAGGGGAGGAGAGAGGGAAGGAGGGAACCTTAACAATTAGAAACTTTTTCATCAGAGATCATTCAATGTTTAAATTAGCATGATTTAGCATTCCAGGGAGAGACTATTCTATACCCCAAATCATCAAATACCAATCATATTTATAATCCTATTTCTCTATCACATTTAAATCCATTATAGTAGTGACACTTGGTCCTTGACCTATATAAAATAGTCCCACCTGTATGAAAAAGATGGCTAGCACCAGCCACCTTTTCCAAACAAGTTTCAAACAAGATTATTCCTGGGCTTCAGCACCGAACTTAGTAAGATTTCAGAATGTCAGATTTAGTATTTCAGATCTCAAATCGATGCCCACCGTCGGGGAAGTCAGGGTGGCAGAGCTGCAGGTCCTTGCAGGTGCGGGCGGGGTTGCCCTGTGTTCCGAGTGGGTGCTTCATCTGCTCGATCTCCAGCTTGAGGGAGTTGAGGGATCCGAAGATCTCCTCCATTCCATCGTCGTAGTCCTTGTAGTTGGCATCTGCATTGGCATCGTCCATCATCTGGCTGGCATCGATGTTCCTGCGGCTCCGCTTGGGGCTCGACTGCATGGGCAGCGGGTGGATGACATCCCCAGGAGGACCCTATCGGGGTGGAGAAGGAGAGAGAGGGGGAGAGGAGGAGACAGGGAAAGGAGAGGGGGGTGGAGATGAGGAAAGAAGAGGTGGGAGAGGGGGAGGAGGTGAGGAGGAGAGGAAGAGGTGAGGAGACGGGGAAATGAGAGTGGGAGGAGGGGAGAGGAGGAGGGGAGAGGGGGGAGAGGAGGAGGAGATGGGGAAAAGAGAAGAAGGAAAGGGGGAGAGGTGGAGGAGGAGAGAGGGAGAGAAAGAGGGTAAGAGGGAAAGAGGGAGAGAAATGGGAAAGATATGTTTTAGTCAGGGTAAAACTACAAAACTACAAAACAACAACATGTAATGACATCACACAATCATGAAGATAACTTACAGGAGGCCCAGGTTGTCCAGGAACACCAGTCTCTCCCTTGGGACCAGTTTGACCCTGAGGAAGACAGGAAAGAACACAGCATCATACACACAGCCTCTATGGACAGTAGGACATGGTTTAGACTTTACAAGCCCATATACACAGCCTCTATGGACAGTAGGACATGGTTTAGACTTTACAAGCCCATATACACAACTTATATGGACAGTGGGACATGATTTCAAGGGGACAGTACGACATGGGACATGGTGGATTGTGAGGACGCTTACCGATGACCCCTTAGCTCCTTTAGGACCAGGAGGACCTGGTAATCCTGGAGGTCCCAGAGGACCAAGAGGACCTGAGGGGCCAGCAATACCCTGGAGGGAGAGAAGGAGAGAATAAAGACAGGAAGGAGAGAAGAGAGGCTGATCAAACCACACTTGACTGTGTTGACTTGATATGATCAACTGTATTATCAGACCAAACCACAACATGTCACTTTTTATTAGGTAAACATCGCTCAATAATCATGTAAACAACAGTTGTAGGTCTACTAACATTGTCTCCTTTGGGTCCTGATGTCCCCTGGGGGCCTGGCAGACCTCTGTCACCCTTCTCTCCCTGCTCTCCTGGAGGCCCGATCAGACCGATCAGACCAGGGTGGCCCTGAGGAGAGGAGAAACACAGATCAAAACAGGCATCAATAATCAATTAATTACTCACATCAATCTGCCTGTCAATCAATCTCGCTTCATATATCATTAGTGTGATGACTCACTGCACTGGGGCTAATACCAGATACATAATCAATAGGTTTGAACACCGAGCCGTCAGTTATCATTCACTTGAATGTGTATAGTATGGAATATACAGTATCTCCATCAACAGAT
The DNA here is from genome assembly GCF_016432855.1 of Salvelinus namaycush. Taxonomy (NCBI): domain Eukaryota; kingdom Metazoa; phylum Chordata; class Actinopteri; order Salmoniformes; family Salmonidae; genus Salvelinus; species Salvelinus namaycush. The sequence goes on from NC_052337.1 coordinate 11,370,608, forward strand.
TTCAAGTGTATCCCTATAGAATTAGACATCAACATCATTAGCAATGGAAGAAGATCAATACAGGATGTGACTTTTAGCCATGCATGCAACAGGTATGTTAATATTTGACTGTAATATTTACAGTATAGTACTTGTCAATAACCTACTGAAACAGGGGGTTGGGTTTTACCTTTTCTCCCTTAATGCCAGAGTCTCCCTTCAAACCTGGTAATCCTGGAGGACCCTGTGAGGGAGAGAGGAGGGAGAGAGGAGAGAGAGAGTGAGAAAGAAAGAGAGAGAGAGAGGAGAGAGAGAGCAAGAGAGGGAGAGATGGAAATAATATGGGAGAGTTGTAGCGGAGAGGGATGGAAGGAAGGGGGTAGAGAAGTAGAGAGGGAGGTAGAGTAAAAGAGATGAGGACATATAACATTACATGTCTGACCCAATAAGACAAGGTACTGTGAATCCTGTGACATCCAATGACCCGGGTTTACGGGTTAGAGGTCAGAGATTAGTTGTCTCACCATGGGTCCAGGGGGTCCGTCGGGGCCTGAGGAACCTGGAAGACCTTGTTCCCCCTGCATGGAAACAAGATACGAGTCAATGCTTTAAGCCACTGATCTGATCTTTACATACAATATAAGGGTGGCAGGTAGCCTAGCTGTTAGAGCATTGGGCCAGTAACTGAAAGGTCACTGGTTCTAATCCCCTGCCGACAAGGTGAAAAATCTGTGTGCCATTGAGCAAGGCACTTAACGCTAATTGCTCCAGAGTCACCGCTGATAATGGCAGACCGTGGCTGTAACCACACTCTCAGGGGGATAAGGAAATACACATTTCCAATATACAATTGTACACGTATGAAATAGGACAAATGTAAGCACCCACCTAATTATTATTACAATATTGGTATTATTCCCTTATGCTTATATTGTGTGAATTAGAAATGGCTTTTGTAAGATCAGTCACTATACTCATCTATGAGTGTTGTAGAAAACTCATAGTTACTGTCCCTAGTTACTGTAATAGCTATGACACAAAGAAATGAAAATATTAAACAATGTTGTACTTACAACTGGGCCGGGGATACCTCTGAGACCTTCAGAACCTTGCTTGCCAGGTGCTCCCTGAGGACCAACGGGGCCTGTCTTTCCCTGTGGGCCCTCCAGACCAGACTCTCCCTTGGCTCCCTTCTCTCCTTGCCTGCCCTCGGGTCCAGTTGTACCATGGGGGCCTCTCTTTCCTGGTGGGCCAGAAGGACCTGACTCTCCGGTGGGTCCAGGAGAACCCTAAGAGGTGAGAAAGGATATGGTTAAAGTACATGATCAGAGTGCTAAAAGCTCTTGTACAGTACTTCTATGTTTACTGTAGTTACCTTCAGGTATGATAAATGCTCAGTTTGTTAGTGCTTGTTTGTCGTTAGACAGATGTAATAACACGTTAGGTGAGACTCACAGGTTGACCAGCCTCTCCGTCATCTCCCTTGTCACCAGGAGGACCGTCTAAACCCTGGCAGGAGGAGAAAGAGAGACATGGGGAAAGTTGCATGACACTGAATGGATAGGGCACAGTGTGGGATTTTTTAAATTTCAATAGGTGCCAAAGCATTACAGAAAGTGGATGCCAAAACAATGTCATTGTAACATTCCAGTGACTTACAGCCTGTCCGATCTCGCCAGGGGGACCAGGATCACCAGGGAAACCACTTGGACCCTGGAAATGAAATCCAAACAAAATGCTCAGTATCTAGAATGACTCTAGAGACAACTTAATAACCCTAGAGACTACATCTTACTTTGCCTTCCACTGACAATTGATTACAAATCCATAACATCCATTGGAATAGATTCACATGGCAGTAACGGGACTCAACTGCAATCAATCAACCAATCAATCAATGAACTGTGATATGTGATTCTACAGAGAAGTGTAACCAGGACTTACAGGACTTCCTTTAGGACCGTCATCTCCAGGGGGACCTTTAGGGCCGGGGGGTCCAGCAGAACCTGCAGGACCGGACTCTCCCTTCTCTCCTCGCTCTCCTCTTGGGCCCTGTGACAGTGGGGCAGTGTGTTAGTGTGTCAACAGTGTGTTACTGTGTCAACAATGTGTTCATGTCTATGCCCAGTAGAACTGTGCTTAACACACTCCATGTGGTTGGTGGGCTTTCGTCTATAATGGTTTTAATTACAACTTTGTTGAATTGATTCAGTTATTTTTACAGTAATGGTGAAGAGGAATAGCCTCATTCTACTGTTTTGTTATAATAAATATATGAATCGGTTTTTGCATTTGCAGCAGAATAATTCCTTCTCTCCAATGGAAAGGCAGTGAATGGAAGTTGTAGTGTGGTGGAGCTGTGTTGAAACAGTTGTTCTGTTAGATGATGATGATGATGTGAAGGTGCTGTCGGTTCACTTACAGGTCCGCCAAGTTCTCCCTGAAGACCAGGTTCTCCGTTTTCACCTGAGTCACCCTGAGAAAGGAAGAGAGAGAGAGATAGAACACGAGAAAGAAAACAATTCAGAAACGGCAGTGAACCAAAACAACTCTAAAATGGATATTTACAGTAAACCTGATGTCCTGACGCCCCTGGGGAATGAAAGAGATGACACCAGGGGTTACAATCCATCACAGCCAGTCAGAGCTGGGCCTGGAGCGGGCAAAGAGCAGGCGACCTCTGGGTCCTTCTTGGTCTACTCCATACATCTTCCACTCTCCCTCCCTCTCTCCCTGCCTGTCTTATTGGGTAGCGGGCCCAGGCTTCAGGCCCTGTTGTTACTCACTGTCACATAGGCCCCGTCGTCACAATCAATCAATCAATCATTGGGACAAACGGTGGACATGTTCCAAGAGACAATGTTTATCTAACCCTGGTCTGTGATGGGAGGGACAGGGCAGCAAACTGCTTGGCCTGGTGGATTTGGATTGAACTGTACAGAGCTGAGCCAAACTGTGCCTAGTGCGCACAGGCCTAGCTCTAGGTTATCATACCCATCCATAACCTAAATGAGCATCTAGCCTCTTTCACAAAGCACTTTTGTTTCTGTCAGGATATCTAGTCCAGGCAGCAGAGCAGAGAGAGCAGAGCACAGAGAGCAGAGCAGAGAGAGCAGAGCAGAGAGAGCAGAGCACAGAAAGCAGAGCACAGAGAGCAGAGCACAGAGAGCGAGCAGAGAGACCAGAGCAGAGAGAGAGGCCTGTTTAAAAGCATGAGTTATTCTCTCTCCTGTACTAAGCTTTTTATACAGCCCTGTGTCTGACTCCACATAGGGGCTACATACCAAATGGCACCCTAGTCCCTATAGGGAGAGAAAGAGAGAGATAGCGGGAGAAAGAGAGAGAGAGATAGCGAGAGAGAGAGAGATTATGAGAGAAAGAGAGAGAGAGAGAGAAAAAGAGAGAGAGACAAAGAGAGAGAGAGAAGGAGAGAAAGAAAAAGAGAGAAAGAGAGAAAGAGAGAGAGAGAAAGAGAGAGAGAGAAAGAGAGAAAGAAAAAGAGAGAGAGAGAGAAAGAGAGAGAGAGAGAGAGAGAAAGGGAGAAAGAAAAAGAGAGAGAGAGAGAGCGAGAAAGAGAGAGAGAGAGAGAGAGAGAGAGAGAGAGAGAGAGAGAGAGAGAGAGAGAGAGAGAGAGAGAGAGAGAGAGAGAGAGAGAGAGAGAGAGAGAGAGAGAGAGAGAGAGAGAGAGAGAGAGAGAGAGAGAGAGAGAGAGAGAGAGAGAGAGAGAGAGAGAGAGAGAGAGAGAGAGAGAGAGAGAGAGAGAGAGAGAGAGAGAGAGAGAGAGAGAGAGAGAGAGAGGAGAGAGAGAGAGAGAGAGAGAGAGAGAGAGAGAGAGAGAGAGAGAGAGAGAGAGAGAGAGAGAGAGAGAGAGAGAGAGAGAGAGAGATAGGGGGACAAACAGGGAAAGATAGCGAGAAAGGAAGACTAAACCACTGCTATAAAAGCAGCCCGATCAGCTCAGATCAGATTAGCCAGAGAGAGGATTGTAATTGTGGTGAGCTAAGCTTTTGTTTGAGGAAGGGATGGATGTGTGCTCCCAGGGGGAAGACTCTCAGGGGGCGAAGGTCATTCTATCGATGGGCCAGATAAAACAAAATACGCCATCATTGCAGTAGAAAGTGCTGAGAGCGTTTGGTGGACAGTGGGGCTGGCGGGTGCCAAGACAAAGCTTTCATAATCAAACAGCTACCTCCGATCGTCTGCCCCTGACGGTGAGCAAAACACCAAGGCTTATTTTGTAAGAGCTGTTTTAAATAATGCATTCAGCGTCTCCACAGTCACTTTGAGTATTAATACATACTTCTACTCTCTCCAACGACAATACTGTTGAGGATGAAAACACTACCATTAAGCTGTGTGTGTGTGTGTGTGTGTGTGTGTGTGTGTGTGTGTGTGTGTGTGTGTGTGTGTGTGTGTGTGTGTGTGTGTGTGTGTGTGTATGTGTGCGTGTGCGCACGTGAGTGTGTGTGTGTGTGTGTGTGCGTGTGCGCACGTGAGTGTGTGTGTGTGTGTGCGTGTCGCTCACACTCACTTGAGAATGAAAAATGAGCGTTTCCAATTTCAAACATGATCTATTGAATAGCCACATCAAATATTGATGGTGACAAAAGCCTTGCAAAGAGGATGAGTGGTGATCTGAATAATGTTGTACTGAAACTCAAACTGACAATTGGACCTCTTGCACAGTAAGACTATCTGTCTCTTGTTGCTACTTTAAACCACAGTTACACTGATAGATGAGACACCTTCTAGCTCTGAGCTCAGCAACAGGGTAAATAGACGTTGCCATCTACTCTGGACTGCTGTGAACTATGGGGATTTTATGTGCAGGAACAGACGGCATAACGACTATGTACCTCAATACTGTCTGAATCCTCTGCTATGTAGATCTCTAAGTACTAGAAGACCCATGGTGGACTAGGAGAGTCATGGCGGATTAGGAGACCCATGGTGCACTAGGAGAGTCATGGTGCACTAGGAGAGTCATGGCGGATTAGGAGACCCATGGTGGACTAGGAGACCCATGGTGGACTAGGAGAGTCATTGTGCACTAGGAGAGTCATGGCGGATTAGGAGACCCATGGTGCACTAGGAGAGTCATGGTGCACTAGGAGAGTCATGGCGGATTAGGAGACCCATGGTGGACTAGGAGACCCATGGTGGACTAGGAGAGTCATGGCGGATTAGGAGACCCATGGTGGACTAGGAGACCCATGGTGGACTAGGAGACCCATGGTGCACTAGGAGACCCATGGTGGACTAGGAGAGTCATGGCGGATTAGGAGACCCATGGTGGACTAGGAGACCCATGGTGGATTAGGAAACCCATGGTGGATTAGGAGATGCATGGTGGACTACGAGACCCATGGTGAACTAGGAGACCCATGGTGAACTAGGAGACCCATGGTGGACTAGGAGACCCATGGTGGATTAGGAAACCCATGGTGGACTAGGAGACCCATGGTGGACTAGGAGACCCGTAGTGGACTAGGAGACCCATGGTGGACTAGGAGACCCATGGTGGACTAGGAGACCCGTAGTGGACTAGGAGACCCATGGTGGACTAGGAGAGTCATGGTGGACTAGGAGAGTCATGGCTTCCAATGGGGTCAAGAGGACTAGACCAAGTGTAGGAATCTTCAGAAAACTATGGAAAGGTTCTACCATAGAAATATAATCCATTTTGGATTAATGGATTGTATTTCTATGGGTTCTACATTGAGGTGAAGGGTATTAACAGGTGGACCTTACCTTCTCTCCAACAGATCCAGGGTTTCCAATACCACCAGGAGGTCCCTGAGGGCCGTCAGCTCCTGGGGGTCCGGAGGGACCTCTGGGGCCAGGAGGACCGGGAGGACCCTAGGAGGGAAGGAGAAAAAGAGTGATGAGTCTACTGTCATCACATACAAATAGGAATAAACTATCATCACATAAATATAGGAAACCGACAGTGCTAAATTCATTGTACACAATCCCTATACATACACTCAATACTGGTACATTAGAATTCTGCTCTATTTCATGAAACTCTATAGCAATATTGCATAAGAGAATAGTAGGAACTCTTACCATCTGACCAACGTCTCCAGTTTCTCCTTTCTCGCCGGCTGGACCTGGTAATCCCTGCAGTCAGACAAGATAATGATGTCAGTCACAATCACAACAACATGAGCCCTGGACAAAATAAATCCACTACATAGGGAAAAGGGTGCCATTTGGGACACACCCATAGACTGTCCCTGGTTCTGATTATTGTTCTGACCTGCAGTCCCACTGGGCCAGGGGGTCCATTGAACCCTCTGGATCCTTCATCTCCCTTCTGGCCAAACAGACCCTGCTGACCTCTGGGACCGGGCTCTCCATCAGCTCCCTACACACCCGAGAGAGAGAGGAGAAGAGAAAGAGAGATAGAAGGAGAAAGAGAGAGAGAGGGAGGGGATAGAATGTACATACGTAAAAGAGTAAGGGGTAGAGAATAATTTGATTTTAAACTGTGGCATAGACCAGGTCAAGAGACTGTGGCATGGACAGGAAGTGACATCATATCCAATGAACTGGAGGGTGAAATGGTTTAGTGGGATACTTACAGCAGGACCAGGCGCTCCAACCGGGCCTTGGGGACCAGTAGGACCAGGTGGACCATGCTCTCCTTTGTCTCCTTTGCCTCCCTTCTGACCTGGCTCTCCAATCTCTCCCTGGTAATAGAAACAAAGACAATCACAACAACAGTCATCACAACTCAATGAATCCTGTTGAGTTAACTCACTTTAATCCTGTTGAGTTAACTCACTTTAATCCTGTTGAGCTAGTGTTCAGCTAAATTAAGATTTGTATGTGAGTAAATGCTTGGCAGGGAGATAAGAGAGGTTTTAGGGCTTTTTGTTGGGTATATGTCATTGTTGCCTTCAAATATCATTCAGTGACACAGTGTCAGAACTAGGAGTCACATAATATATATATATATTTATTTATTTTATTTAACCTTTATTTAACTAGGCAAGTCAGTTAAGAACAAATTCTTATTTACAATGACGGCCTACCAAAAGGCAAAAGGTCTCATGCTGGGGACATGGGCTAGGATTAAAATGTTAAAATAAATAAAAAATATAGAACAAAACAGAACAAAACACACATCACGACAAGAGAGACACCACAACACTACATAAAGAGAGACCTGAGACAACAACGTAGCATGGCAGCAACACATGAAAACACAGCACGGTAGCAACACAACATGACAACAACATGGACGCAACACAACAAGGCAGCAACACAACATGACAACAACATGGTAGCAACACAACATGGCAGCAGCACAACATGGTAGCAGCACAAAACAAAAACAAATATAATGTACAGGTAACTGCCAAAATAAAGGAAACACCAAAATAAAGTGTCTCAATATGGCGTTAGGACACCACAAGCCAGAACAGCTTCAATGCACCTTGGCATAGATTCTACAAGTGTCTGGAACTCTACTGGAGGGATGCGACACCATTCTTCCTCGAGAAATGTCATTATTTGGTGTTTTGTTGATGGTGGTACAAAACTCTGTCTCAGGCGGTTCAATTGAGTTGAGATCTGGTGACTGAGACGGCCATGGTATATGGCTTACATCGTTTTCATGCTCATCAAACCATTCAGTGACCACTCGTGCCCTGTGGATGAGGGCATTGTCATACTATGGGGGCTTAGCCATGGTGGCCAAAATAATGACCTGCCCAGCATTTTTATATATTACCCTAAGCATGACGGGATGTTAATTAATTAATTAACTCAGGAACCACACCTGTGTGGAAGTACCTGCTTTCAATATACTTTGTATCCCTCATTTACTCAAGTGTTTCCATTATTTTGTCAATTACCTGTATATGTAATATAATAATTCTATAATATATATACGCCATTTAGCAGACACTTTTCTCCAAAGCGACTTACAGTCATGCATACATACATTTCAGTGGTCCCAGGAATCAAACCCACTACCCTTGTGGTACAAGCACCATGCTCTACCAACTGATCTACAAAGGACCACATCCCAGAAGGGGTTTGTCATCTATATGTGGCACACAACTAGCAGCCTGTCACGGATTCCATTCACAACTTGTTTGCACTGCATTTGCACTGCAAAATCAGAACACCAGAACGTCACACTGTTACGCATACTCAAATGCGTTTGCAGTCTCTAGGTGTTTGAAATGGTGGGAAAACATTGAGTCAGACTTTTCCTAAGCTAGCCCAGAGGATGCTTATTGCTTCTGAAACAACATTATTCTACTCTCCTTAACTCCTCTTAATAAAGCCCTTGGAGTTATCCTCCCTGTTCCGAGTGTGAAAGGCCTTATAATGAGACTGTGAATGTTAGTGAGATCCTCTTTGTGTGTGTCTCTCTCTCTCTCTCTCTCTTTCTGAATGTCAAATACCTCAGTATTCCCTGTGTCCCCCAACACCAGGAGAAAGAGACTAAGGCCAGTTAACAACTAAAGCAGCATTCCTCCAAGGATAAAATATTAAATTACGGCTGATCTTCATACAAATGTTTCTCCATCTCTCTTTCTCCCTCTTTCTGTCGCTCTGTCTCCCTCTCTCTCTCTCTCTCCCTCTCTCTCTCTCTCTCTCTCTCTCTCTCTCTCTCTCTCTCTCTCTCTCTCTCTCTCTCTCTCTCTCTCTCTCTCTCTCTCTCTCTGTCTCTGTGTGTGTGTCTCAGTGTGTCTGCATACTAATAGCAGCTCCTCTCTCTACCATCTGAAACGTACAAATGATCGACATAACGGGTTCAGCTATCTGTCAGCTGGAAAGACTTAAAGACATGTCAGTCAGAGCCAACTCTGCCTGTCAACACCCCTGAGGAGAGAGAGGGTCATGAGAGAGGACAAACACCCCTGAGGAGAGAGAGGGTCATGAGAGAGGACAAACACCCCTGAGGAGAGAGAGGGTCATGAGAGAGGACAAACACCCCTGAGGAGAGAGAGGGTCATGAGAGAGGACAAACACCCCTGAGGAGAGAGAGGGTCATGAGAGAGGACAAACACCCCTGAGGAGAGAGAGGGTCATGAGAGAGGACAAACACCCCCTGCCTTTGATATAAATCATCACGTTGAGTATGTTTGTGTGTTCGAGTCAGAGAGTGATAGACATTTTGTTTTCATCTAAGCTGCTAAGTGTTCACTTTTATATAAATTCACACGCACGGAAACACACACACACACACACACACACACACACACACACACACACACACACACACGCACACACACACACAAACGCATACTACTCTCCCCTCAGTGGGCCAACCCACCTTGTCTCCATCCTCTCCTGGGGGTCCGAGAGGTCCAGCTGGGCCAGGCAGACCAACAGGTCCCTGGACACCATCTCTACCGGCGGGGCCTTGGGGTCCTTTTTCACCCTATAGCACATTAAATTACAGTACATTTCATTTCACTCATTTACCAGACAACTCTCATCTGCAGACTTACTAAACTACAGGGTTGAAATCAATTCCATGTTGATTCAGTCAATTCAGGATGTAAACCATTTACTTCCTGAATTGACTGAATTAGAATAGAATTGACCTGAACACTACTGTACTGTACAATAAGTCGATTCAAACGAGGAGGCTGAGATATACAGTGGCTGAGAGAAATGTGTTTGTTTTCTAACAACAGGGTTTATGTTGAAACTAGTAGCATGGACAGAACCAGGCTGAACTGAACTGGGTCTTACCGGTCCACCCTTCTCTCCAGCGGGTCCAGGGGGTCCCTGAGGTCCTGGTCGTCCAGGGAGACCGGTGGGTCCGGCTGGGCCAGCAGGACCACGCTCACCAGGGGAACCCTAAAACACAGAGAGACACCGTCAGTATAGGTCACTACTAACAAGTCTTGTACTATCTTTATTCAAAGCCATATACTTAGAAAGTCGGGTCAATTTGAAGAATGTTTTATATTGTTCTAATTCTACTTTAGTAACATTACATTGTTTAAATATTCCCCATGTAATGTTAAAGGGGCGCAAGCATGGCTGCCACAGAATGTTGTTCCCCATCTAAACACGTCTCTGCTTTTACAGTACTACCCTCATTACAGTACTACCTTCATACCTGTAAAAGTGCTGTATATCCCTGGAGAACTAGTCTACAGCAGGTACATTACTTTTTTGATAACATATTTTGATATCTTAGGGTAGAATCTTAACATTAGGCAAATCTACTAAATAGGTCGAACCTATTAATGGATGAACTATGAATATCGTTAAAACATGATGTAATGCATGCTGGTACAACTGATGAGCTATAAACATTGTTCGCAGTGCGTGTGCAAAATAAAAAGAGGGAAGAGAGAGAAATAGAGAAAAACACAGAGAGATAATGATAGAGTGATAGAGAGACAACTACTGATAGCGAGTGTGAGAGATGAAGAGAGGGTGTTGGTGGATGTGTGCTCATCAGCCATACTCACAGCAGGTCCAGGTGGGCCGTTGGGGCCTTCACTACCTTTCAGGCCGTGAGCCCCCTGTACAGAGAGAGAGAGAGAGAGAGAGAGGGAAGGGGAAGCAAATCTTTAGAAAACAAACATGTTCTGTGATGGAAGCAGAATCCACTCATCCTTCCTTAACGCCGGGGCGGAACCCCTCCTATTTATCCCAGAATCCCCCCACTGTCCTGACTGAGAGGATACAGGCTACTGAGGGAAGAAGCTGTAATCATGAAAGCCTATGTGAACTCCTCATGTTTACACAAGAAAGGCAACTAACTCTAAAATAAATCTGATTGATTTGAATCTTATCCATCCCAAAGATAAGACAGAAATGTGACTTGTTTCAGGAAACTAGGTGTATGTCCCGCGTCACTACTTCACAGGAGAGGCATTGCAAAGCAAACATTCATTTTTTTAGAAAAATGTGTTTTTTGGCAGAAATTTTTATTTATTTATTTTTTATTTCACCTTTATTTAACCAGGTAGGCAAATTGAGAACACGTTCTCATTTACAATTGCGACCTGGCCAAGATAAAGCAAAGCAGTTCGATACATACAACAACACATAGTTACACATGGAGTAGAAATGCCTTCTGGAACATGTGAACTTTCATATGCCTTAATAACAAACTTTTATGCCATCTGTAAATATGAATAAAATGATGAGCCTAGTTGGTTTAGCCACGGAAAAAGTCAGGAACCTTCCCGCTAGCCATGATTGCCTGAGATAATGGATGGGCTAGACATGTGGAGAGATGAGTCTGCCATGTAGCACACTTCTGTCTATATCATGAGCTGGTTAGTATGTGTAGGTAATCCTTTCTAACGTGTCTTTTTTGAGAGATATCACAAAGAACTGCAAAAGAGTTGCTCTCCACTTTCTGTAGGACTGAGTTTTGAAATCAGTGGAATGCCCAGTGGAAGCAGAGTATGATCGCTAAAGAGATGGAGAAAATTCTGGCATTTCATTGCAAATATGCAGAGGGAGTCAAAAAGCGAACATACAGAAGGCTGTTATATAAAACACCTGTCTCCGGATTACATCTTCAAACTAAGGGCAAACATGGAATCCGTGACAGAGAGGGAGAAGCGTTCATCCATGTATTTCATTGCAAATTAAAGCATACTGTTAGCTAGCTAGCTAACGTTAGCAGGCTGGCTCACTAGCTAATGTTACGTGTATGATCTGTTTAGTAAAATGATTCGTATCAGAGCCATTTGCATTGCTAGTTATAGCCTAATGTTAGCTAGCTAACATTGAACCTAGTTGGTTAGATACCTGCATATTCATGGAGGGTAGTAACGTTATGAGTTGCGATTATGGTTCATTGTTGAGCTAGCTAGCTACAAGTCTAAACAAAATACTCCACTATGGAAGTAACCATTTCACTGTACCATTTACACCTTCTGTATCCTGTGCATGTGACAAATAAACCTTGATTCATAGACTGTTCTCTCTACTACCGCATGGCAAGCGGTACCGGAGTGCCAAGTCTAGGACAAAAAGGCTTCTCAACAGTTTTTACCCTCAAGCCATAAGACTCCTGAACAGCTAACCAAATGGCTACCCAGACTATTTGCATTGTGTGCCCCCCCCAACCCCTCTTTTACGCTGCTGCTACTCTCTGTTTATTTTATATGCATAGTTACTTTAACTGTAGATTCATGTACATACTACCTAAATTGGCCCGACCAACCAGTGCTCCCGCACATTGGCTAACCGGGCTATATGCATTGTGTCCCACCACCCGCCAACCCCTCTTTTACGCTACTGCTACTCTCTGTTCATCATACTGTATATGCATAGTCACTTTAACGATACCTACATGTACATACTACCTCAATAAGCGTGACTAACCGGTGTCTGTATATAGCCTTGCTACTCTTTTTTCAAATGTCTTTTTACTGTTGTTTTATTTCTTTACTTACCTACACACAGACACACACACACACACACACACACACACACACACACACCTTTTTTTCCCGCACCATTGGTTAGAGCCTGTAAGTAAGCATTTCACTGTAAGGTCTACTACACCTGGTGTATTCGGCGCACCTGACAAATAAACTTTGATTTGATTTGATTTGTGTGTTTACCAGAGACGGTAATGTGAAGAACAACATGCACCGAAGTCAAATTAATATATTATGTTAGGCCAACGAGACAGTGTCCAAGTTCTACAATTCTCAGGTAGAATGCCCTGCTTTTATTTCATCACACTCACAACAGTAAGATATTTTTTGTAATTGGCTCGCCATTAACTTGTAAATAATGATCTTGTTGTGAGTTTATTTTCCTGTAATAATAAATACAAATTAACTAAAGTTAAGACGTTGTCAGCTATATGTTATGGTCATTATTTGAACTGGCTAGCCAGCTAACTTAACATTAGATAGCTAGCTAACAAGCTATAAACAAACCAAAATATTGTTTAGAAAGTTGCTTTTAGTTGCCTGGTTTGCTAGACTGACATACAGTATACTAAATTCATTTTTAAACGGATGGGTTTATTGGTGTTAAAATACACCAGTTGTGCTATTTTGGACCACCAGGCTGCTGAAGTCATGCAGCCTGTTGTTTTTGTGTTTATACTTTTCATAACGACAACGACATGTTTGATGGCGGACGACAATAGGATGTTCATGATGTCACTGCGACAATTGTCTACAGACATGTGGATAGACGTAGTATAAACCAGCCTTTAGTCTTGAAATCTTTGGTTGTTTAATACACTACCATTCTCACTCTTTTTAGCACATGGCCTCACATGTGAATCCTTAAAGAGATGGGTGGGGCTAAGGCTGAAGAGGGTGTGAACGATGCTGATTGGGTAGAGACAAAGAAGAGCTCTCCAGTTGGTTTACCAAAACATTCAAGGCCCATTTTCTCAAAAGTGGGGTTAAGTTTATCAAATTTCAAAGCATAATTACTTCCCCATTGTACCTCAACTGTAGTGTATGATATACCATTTTGTAGAGTCTTTACCATTTATTCAATGTAAAAAACATATTTTCAAATTTTGCTACATAAGACCGAATCGAGCCGATTGATCACAAATGATGTGAGGTGTGTGCTACTCACCACTGGGCCGGGCAGACCTCTCTCTCCTGGGAACCCTCTCAGACCAGGGGGCCCATCCTTACCAGCCGGGCCAGCAGGACCGGGGTCACCCTTAGCTCCCTCTTTACCAGCAGATCCAGGGAGACCCTGCTCACCGGGTGGGCCTGGGGGTCCTGGATGGCCACGCTCTCCCATTGGTCCAGTCTCACCTGTGGGGCCCTGTGGAGGGAGAGAGAGAGAGAAAAAGAGAGAGAATATGAATGAGACAACAAAGTGTATCAGGGTGTCTGTACAGAATGTATGAGTACAGGGTGACAGAGCGTGGGTGAGTGGAAGGCCAGAACCTCCGGTACCCGCTAGTCACTCCCGGAAGGTGTCTTCCATCTGCCAGAACAACATCATCGATACATGTCATGTTCTCAATTAGCATTAGGAGAAAAGCTCTGTGTGGAAATGGCTGTTATCTGAGCATGCATAATGAATAAACAGCCAAGTGCTAATATCTAAGAGGATAAACAACACTCTGACAGTCATGCCTAGCCAGATATAGACAGGACGAAAGCCCTTCTGTCAGCACAACAAACAAGGCAAAAACTCAACCTAAAACTCACTATGACATTATTACGACACCTGTAAGTCATCCTTTTGTGACTCTTGCGACACCCTAATGACTGCTAACTGCACATCCTGCCCACCATCATCTTAACCTTAGCCTAGGTAAGAGATAAAAACTAAATGGTGTGTTTGAGAGCCCTACTGTAGCTAATCAGTGTTCATTGATATGCATTGCATACAAACGTGTGGGCATTCATTATTTACAGTACATGATTTTGGTGAGGCCTAATTTCTTTCCCTAACTGCATCTAAGTTAGATGAGGACTGACAAATAGGAAGTGTTCTGTCTACAGAGTTATGTCACCGCATTAACACAATGTGAGTCACATCAAGCTACTCATCAGTGATAATAAACTAATCCTACACACATGATCTCTGCACGTCTATTTGTCGATGAGGCCAGCCCACTGAAATGTATTGTATTAGGTGGTGTGTGTCACAGAAGATATGACATAGTGGGGTGTGTGTTAGTATTGTGGTGGTATGTTAGTTTTGTGGTGGTGGTGTGTGTGTGTGTTAGTATTATGGTGTTGTTCGTGTCTTATTTGTATGGTTGTATGTGACAGAACTCACCTGAGGTCCAACCACTCCTGGGGGTCCAGGTGGGCCAGTCTTGCCTTGGAAACCCTGCGAGGAGAAGAGAGAAGAAGAGCGGTAAGAAGATGGTATACAAGGTTCAGGAGAATATAAACTCTGGTCTATGACACAGGTGTAGGATGACAACAACACTGTGTGTACTCACAGTCTCTCCTCTCTGTCCAGGGTGTCCGGGCAGACCATCTTTCCCAGCAGGTCCCTGAGAAACACACAGACAGAAAAGCCCAGAGCTGCTACACATATACATGTAGAGTACAGATTGGGTCTCAGAGAAACCTAGCATACCAGTAAAACACTATAGACAGATGAACACAGAGGAAAGACAGTATTATGTGTGTGCCATTGTTGTGTTGTAGGTTTTGTTTGTCTTACGGGTGGGCCCTTTGGTCCGGGGAATCCTGTTGGTCCTTGAGGCCCTGGAAGACCCTTAAACACACAAGCAGACGATACAGTCAATCAATGAATCAACCAATCAATCAACCAGTGATCAATAAGCACTGTTGGAAATGGATCAGGATGATATAGATTAATTGGTGTTTGAGGTGAAGGATGCTCCAGTACATACCCTCTCACCGGGAGGTCCTGGGGGGCCATCACTTCCTGAGGTACCCTGGGAGACAGGAGGGAAACAGGAAGTGGTCAGAAGGGACTCAGCCAATGATAGACAAGATCATACCACTGTATGACAGTGAGGCACTTCGTCCGCCATGTCAGATCAAAGACCCTGACTCACCTTTGGTCCAGCTTTTCCTGTTGGTCCCCTTGGTCCCCTCTCTCCACGAGGCCCCTGGGAGAAGAGGAAGAATAAGAGGAGGAACGTGAGGAGGGAGGAATACCAATAATGACAGTAGAACCTCTGAAGATATCCACCAATAGAGAATGTTCTCCTTTCATTCACTTAACCTCCTATTGGGGGTCAAGGTAACCCGGACACACCGTTGTCACGGTTACCTCTATTGCCTGTGGATAGTGGAGGTCTAAGGGGAAGCAGACCTACCGTTGGTCCTCTCTGTCCTCTTGGGCCAGCCTTCCCTGCAAGTCCCTGTGAGGAATCAGAACACATACAGAGGTCAGAGGTCACAAGTTGTCATGGTAATGAATTTGAGACTACCCTGACTTATCTAACCTATCAGATGAACTAGACCTTATCATTAGATTAGTCCCATTCCCACTCTCACCATTGCTACTTCAACTAACATATTGTTAAGGGAATTAAATAATTCCTCTAATGTACTCATTAATTAAAATCAATCTGTTTATTTATAAGAATTTGTAAGATACTTATTAACATAAAATAGACAGGATACAGTCTTATTAAAATTAGATAATAGTATTTATTCTCGGAGCACGCTACCATTTGACCATAAACAACAGTTTATATACAAGATATGACATCATAGGTTACAGAATAAATCTCCTCCTTCTGACCAATATTAAACAGGTTCAAAAGTTAATTCCAACTTCCCAGCGCACACACATGACACACAATATAATCTATTCTCCTGAAGGCTCACTATAATTTATTACCACTTTAGCAGACAACTCAAGATAATGGAAGACCTAAAAAGTTACTCACTGCCTTATCTAAACATCTCAGGGCTAAGTTGGGTCAGTTCAACCATAGTTTAATGACCCTTTTTGCTTACTTTATAACCCACAGCACAAATCTCTTTTCACTAGGCGTGCAGAGTTCAATTAGTTATAGTTTTATCTAAATCTAGAAATTGTTTTAGTTATTATTAACAAAATTCCTAACACATTTAGACTTATTCCTCATTCAACCTTCGCTATGCGTCGCTCTGGATAAGAGTGTCTGCTAAATGACTTAGGTACATTTATTTCATGTTTATATAAGTTTCAAATGAGAAAACAACTTTCAATTTTTGATAATAAAACTAGATAAATGGGTTTAGATATCCTAAACTGTTGTTGGGCGAGAGACCATTGAGGTACATCTAGAAAACAACACTAAGCCATATTTCCATGATTTCAGAGCAATATGATACCGTATTCCCTTACTGTACGTCAAATGAATAAAGAAAGGAATTATGGCTTTGTGGGTTTTAGATGTACAAATGACAGCAATGAAACTAATGTAAATGTGACGACCATCGCTCTACATCAGAGCGTTAAGGGTTCTGCTACATAAATTCTCATATTTCTGCGATAGAAGATAAAAAGCCTTGTGTACCGTCCGTCGCTCCACACTTTGTGACAAACCATTACTCTCCAGACTAAACTAATGACCCGTCTCTTTAAAAGAAAATGAAATATTTTGCCAAGTACCGTACAATATGATAAATGACCTTTGTGGCGCTTTTCAATGCTCTTAAAAAATGGGTTGATGTAAGGATGGTAATGAAGAAGAAATACAACTGTACTTTAGTCCTTGGATTAATATTCTTCCCTTTGACTAAAACTCCCTGGAGTTTTGAATTATCACTAGAGAGAGAAAAAACCCTGTCTCCATTGATCTGATTCAGTATTGATCCAATCCTCTCAGGGGTGGGTTGAATACTAAAACTACAAAGTGAAATGCACGTAGCTGGCTCGCACATCCACAGTAGGTTGTTTTGTAGGTATGTAGAGTATAACTTGAAACTTAAGGAAACTAATACTACATAAAAAGTACTAAAACTTTGACAGGAAATGTTCTCTGACATACCCTTGTTCCTTTCTCTCCGTTGGCTCCGGGGAAACCTTGGAATCCCTGAGATCCCTGTGTTGAGAAAAAGAAGGGAAAGAGAGAGAGATTAAATCCCAGGTTAATCAAAGGTTAGGAACAAAGTTGTTGAGTTGTGTAAAATAAAAGCGCTGTTGTAGGCAGTAGTGATGCATTGTGGATAGCGGCTGGGCAGTGGGCGTCTGTCTGACACCAAAAGGGTAAAAATCCTTCCTTTTGGTGTCAGACAGATTAGGGAGGTTCAAACATGTTCACCCTGCACCCTGCCTGCGTAAGAGTGCTGCCCCGCTGGCCCGTCAGATCAAATCAGGTCATCACTAACGCCATGTTCAATCAAGGGCTCTTCAGAAGCGGCTCCCAGAAACATCCACTGTAATAAAGATAGAGAAAGAGAGGGACCTGGGGAGGAAAGGGGGACTTACCTTTGGTCCTGGTCTTCCTGGATATCCTGGCAACCCTGGAACACCCAGTTTGCCCTGTGGGCCAGGAAAATCAGAACACAGTCAACATCGGTTCTGTATGTATATCAATCAATAATCATTTTGGATTTATTTATAAAGTCCTTTTTACATGAACATACATATACTGTACAGTGACTATGGTTGTGTGTAATGGGTACTGTACTGTATTGCTGAAACAATCCTCTGTACTATCTCTTTAGATCCTCAATCTATCTCTTCCAGTCCCCCTATTCTGGGTCAGGCCAATGTGAAGCCAATCTGTTTTGTTTACACCCTGGTCCTGCTAGACGTGGGCGGGACGTGGGAAGAGGAAACTGGCTCTCTCCATGTTCCACTTCTTCAAATAGAACTCCCCAGAGATACTCCTAAATGATTCTGATTCCCAACTACATAATGAGAGTAGAGGGAGACACTGTACTGAGGAAAAGTAAATAACTATTTTAAGTCTTATAGCTTCAAAAATAACTGTCCTTGTTTTAATGAACAGAAAATAAGGTCACTCCAGAGTTTCACCGGTTATGGACCAACCATATCCTAAACATGTACAGTTTAAGAGCAGGTGGCAGGTAGACTGAGAAGTTGAGAAGTTGAGTGGTGGTCTTTCGTCCTCAACTTCTGTTCCATGTAACTTAATAGAGATTTGGTCACAAGAATAATGGCCTTTTTAAAGTATGAGGAGTTGATCACAATAATAATGACCTTTTTAAAGTATGAGGAGTTGGTCACAAGAACAATGGCCTTTTTAAAGTATGAGGAGTTGGTCACAAGAATAATGTCCTTTTTAAAGTATGAGGAGTTGGTCACAAGAATAATGTCCTTTTTAAAGTATGAGGAGTTGGTCACAAGAATAATGTCCTTTTTAAAGTATGAGGAGTTGGTCACAAGAATAATGTCCTTTTTAAAGTATGAGGAGTTGGTCACAAGAATAATGCCATTTTAAAAGTATGAGGAGTTGGTCGCGAGGACAAAGACGACTCACCTTTTCACCGTTGGGTCCAAGAGGGCCAGCATCTCCAGGAAGACCGGAGCGACCCTTGGGCCCCTCAGGTCCGTCCTCTCCTCTGGGTCCAGCAGGACCCAGCTCACCCTACAAAAACACATATAACCAGGTTGTTCAGGGGTATCTCATATAGTGTCATACTATTTCTTAGAGTATTATGTTGTATCATATCCTAGAATCACGTGGCATTAAATGTCGTTGATTTACCTATCGTGTAATACCATATCTTTATATTGACGCATTGTGTCATGCCACTTTAAAAAGCCATGCTCACTTCAGCTCCAGGCCTTCAGACTGCACTTCCATCCTCACATCATTTCAGTCACTGTTTATGTCATAACACCTGCTCTCACAGGCCCAGCAAACTGCAATTCCAGCCTCAGATCCATCCAATCACTTTTTCAGTCATAACAGCTGCTCCTCCAAGTCCAGCCCTCCAGACAGAGTGTAGCAGGTCAGTCTGATTCTCTGTTGCTGGTTAATGAATCAAATGAGGCTGCTGAGGCTGCTGTCTGTCAAGCTGACAGATAAGAAGCCCTTTATTGCCTTTAAGTGTGTTAATCCTCTGGTGGGTTAGTGGCACTGAGGCTGCTACAAGGCAGCGCACAGCACGTCTCTAAACAGCAGGGTAAAAACTGTCTCTGACAACCAGCCATTACCAGGCCAACCCAGTGGACCGTGAACGGACCCCGTACACTCGCCGTAACACACACACACACACACTTGCACTCAATCACACTTCACACAAATGCACTCACTTAAATATGCACACACACACACACGCACACACACAGTCATCACAAAACTCTCTTATCCAGCTCAACACTCACACATCAACTCATGCTAAAAAGCTCATTAAGCAGACTCTCTCTCTCTCTAACACGCACACTCATAAGCATGCAACACTCATTCATAAGCATGCAACACTCATTCATAAGCATGCAACACACACTCATAAGCATGCAACACCCATTCATAAGCATGCAACACTCATTCATAAGCATGCAACACACACTCATAAGCATGCAACACACACTCATAAGCATGCAACACTCATTCATAAGCATGCAACACACACTCATAAGCATGCAACACTCATTCATAAGCATGCACCACTCATTCATAAGCATGCAACACACACTCATAAGCATGCAACACCCATTCATAAGCATGCAACACTCATTCATAAGCATGCAACACACACTCATAAGCATGCAACACACACTCATAAGCATGCAACACTCATTCATAAGCATGCAACACTCATTCATAAGCATGCAACACACACTCATAAGCATGCAACACTCATTCATAAGCATGCAACACTCATTCATAAGCATGCAACACTCATTCATAAGCATGCAACACTCATTCATAAGCATGCAACACTCATTCATAAGTGCGCAACACAGGGAGACATTCAGATTCCGGTCCATGCTGGGTGCCTGCTGCCTCCTCTCCTCCCAAGCAGAGGGCCCATTCAAATCCTCTTCTCTTCCCTCACTCCCAAATCCTCCTCTCTTCCCCCTCTCTCAAATCCCCCATCTCTCCTCTCTTTCATCAGATGCTGCTACATCTCCAGAGGAAGACAGACAGAAGCCCCTTGTCTTTTTCTCTCTCTCCGTTTTGAAGTGGTTTAAGCTCCTCATGGATTTTCTCCTCTCTCTCTCTCTTTCTCTCTCTCTCTCTCTCTCTCTCTCTCTCTCTCTCTCTCTCTCTCTCTCTCTCTCTCTCTCTCTCTCTCTCTCTCTCTCTATCTGTCTCTCCACTCCTCTAAAGAGGGCCTGGTCAGGATTGAGGGTGTTGTGTTTGAAGTTAGGGTCAGAGGTACTCCTGTTGAAGGGGTTTTAAGGTGACTTGAACAGTCTAAAGTTAATCTCTGACAGACGCAGTTAGTTTGGACAGGGATTCTATTTCTGGGTTTACCTGACAGTTTTTCTGTCCTGATAGAGGTAGAGGGTGTTTGAAGAGGGGCATTGAGAGAAAGGTAGAGGGTGCTTGAAGAGGGGCATTGAGAGAAAGGTAGAGGGTGTTTGAAGAGGGGCATTGAGAGAAAGGTAGAGGGTGTTTGAAGAGGGGCATTGAGAGAAAGGTAGAGGGTGTTTGAAGAGGGGCACTGAGAGAAAGGTGGAGGGTGTTTGAAGAGGGGCATTGAGAGAAAGGTGGAGGGTGTTTGAAGAGGGGCATTGAGAGAAAGGTGGAGGGTGCTTGAAGAGGGACATTGAGAAAAAGGTGGAGAGTGTTTCATTGAGAGGAAGACACACAAACACAGAAACTCTCACTTGCCAGAGCTGGAAACAAAGACAGTTACAGTCAGTGTTTGCTCATTACCCATAATTCCACAATAACTTCAGGCCATAATTCCATAATGACTTCAGGGCGGGGGGCAGACAGACAGTAGGGGATCAAACCATCGACCAGTTTAAGTAAAGGTCACCTCCCATTGGACCAGAGGACTTAGGATCAACTCCGCACTGGCCAAAATCATCAGCCAATGACAACTAGCTTACTGTTTTTTTCCTCTGAGGACCCTTTTGCCCATTTTTCAAAGTCAAACTGGGTTTTATTGTACCCTTCATCATAAGCCTATCAAAGGCACACTAAATCCCTGACAGATTGAATTTAGAGATGACGGAATACATTTCCGTATACTGTGTTAGATATAAATGTGTTCTGAGACGTACGTCCAGATATGGTTGACGGCATTTGAAAAAAACTCTAACAAAAGATAAATGTCTCACCCTGTCACCCTTGATTCCCATATCTCCCTTGAAGCCAGGGAATCCATCTTCTCCCTGAGTGAAAGAAAGAAAGGAGGGGGAGAAATAAAAGGTGTTGAGAATGTGGTAATTCATTTTGGAGAGCAGTGAAAAGCCATATCCGCCCTCACAAAGGCATTCACAAACACATATACACACATCACACACACACATACACACACATCACACACACACATACACACACAGCTGTAACATTGCTTTTGGCAGTTCATGTTGCCATAGAAACTCTAGATCTTATTTTTTCCCAAATAGTAGTAGGCTAGCCTGATATTTATGGGCATTGGCATACTATCGTCCTTATCATCATTATCATCATCACAATCATCTTCATCCTTATTATCAACATCATCGTCATCACTATCTTCATCATCACCACATATGGCCGACACATTTTATATGACCACTGTCAATAGGGAGAGATCAGACACACACACACACAGACACACTAATTTCTTACCTTTTCACCCTTTCCTCCTTTCAGGCCTCGTACACCGTCGGCTCCCTGGTAGACAGAGAGAGAGAGAGAGACAGAGAGAGAGTAAGAGAGAGAGCGAGAGAGAGAGAGAGACAGAGAGAGAGTAAGAGAGAGAGTAAGAGAGAGAGCGAGAGAGAGAGAGAGCGAGAGAGAGAGCGAGAGAGCGAGAGAGAAAGAGAGAGAGAGAAAGAGAGAGAGAGAGAAAGAGAGAAAGAGAGAGAGAGAGAGAGAGAGAGAGAGAGAGAGAGAGAGAGAGAGAGAGAGAGAGAGAGAGAGAGAGAGAGAGAGAGAAAGAGAGAGTGGGAGAAAGAGAGAGACAGGTTAGTGAACATGTCTGTCTGGAGCACACCACTTTAGGGCAATAGATCATCAACCAGACACTACCAACTGGGGCTTCATTAGTATCAACACTCTGAACTGGAGCTGAAAGCTAAAAATATTAACAGACTTTCAACTAAGGCTGAATGATAACCAAGTTTGCAGATTCTCATGCTCTATAAATAAAGTGAATATGATCTCTATAGGAGCTCTAAGCTATTATACTGTGGTGGAACACCATAGTATAGAAGCAGCATTGATGGTGACCTGTGGTACACTGACTGTGCTGTCATTAAACCAGCGTCAGTCACAGAGACTGTTCTCTCTAAAACACAGAGACTATCAGAGGGGAAGAGTTTTAGAGAGCACACACCAAGAGCCATGAACCAGAATCATGCAACAGCCTCACACAAACAGTCAGTGGGTGGTATAATTATTTGGCCCCTTAACCCCTCTCTGCAAGGGCCATTTGATGTGAGTCCTCTAGCCTTCATGTTTCTCTGCTTTAAATGAGCTCGTCATTAGTGAGGATCAAGAGGCAGTGTGATCACTCACAGGGTCGTAGAGAGGAGTTGAGGCTACACCCACCAGCCCAGAGCCTCTCAACTGAGTTATGAGCTTTACATAGATTAACATCAACACTTAATCAACAGACTCTAACTACTCTGTCTTGGCTTAGTCACGCATCATGTGTATATATTAGCCTAATTAAGTACTTCTGGTAACATAATGTAATTAGGGGAAATCAGGTTTACAATTTACTATAATATTGACTATCTATCTGCATGTCACAGATGGGTTTTGTTCAGCCAAAATCCTACTTGTTGAAAAAATAGGTCTGGTCCAGTATGAAACGTCATAATTGCAAACTAGGCCCATTTCACTGCATACAAAGTGCAATTTCAGTCCCATGTTCTACATTGGCATTTAAAAAAAGACAGTGGGCCCGAGGATTAGACTGTTTAATGACAGACCAGACCAATGGGAGAGTTACACTGATACCATGTGACCTTCAGGAAAGGAAGTGTATTAGGAGTGAATTAGGCCTGTCGGCAGATGAGACTGGGGCGTAAAACTCACCTTCACGCCTCGGGGCCCGGGATAACCGATTGGGCCTTGGGGGCCTGCGGGACCCTGGAGGAAGATAAATGCGTGGAGAAATTCTTGTAACAGAGAGTCATTTATATTAATATAAATTAAATCGGCAAATACGTCTGAAGAATGAGAGAGACAAATACAGTGAGTGAGAAAGAGTGAGGGAAGAAGAGAGAGAGATACAGAGAGAGAGAGTGAGAGTGAGAGTGAGAGAGAGAGAGAGAGAGTGAGTGAGTGAGAGAGAGAGAGAGAGAGAGTGTGAGAGAGAGAGTGAGAGAGAGCGAGAGAGAGAGGGAGAGAGAGAGAGAGAGTGAGAGAGAGAGAGAGCGAGAGAGAGAGAGAGAGAGAGAGAGAGAGAGAGAGAGAGATATGATTTTATTAAATCAATGTACACTAAAAACAAATGTGCGGTTAAAATTGGCAACAAGCAAACAGACTTCTTCTCTCAGGGGCGGGGAGTGAAACAGGGCTGCCCAATAAGTCCAACATTATTTAACATCTACATTAATGAATTGGCAAAAACATTAGAAGAATCGGCAGCACCTGGTATCACCCTACACAACACTGAAATCAAGTGTCTGCTGTACGCAGATGACCTGGTGCTGCTGTCTCCCACTAAAGAGGGGTTACAGCAGCACCTAGATCGTCTTCACAGGTTCTGTCAGACCTGGGCTCTGACCGTTAACCTAAAAAAAACAAATATAATGATATTCCAAAAAAGGTCGGGAAATAAGGATGACAAATATAAATTCTATTTGGACACAGTTCTATTAGAACACACCAAAAACTACACATATCTAGGACTAAATATCAGCAACACAGGTAGCTTTCACATGGCTGTGAATGAGCTGAGAGACAAAGCAAGAAGAGCATTCTATGCCATTAAAAGGAACATCAAAATTGAAATTCCAATTAGAATCTGGCTCAAAATGTTTCAATCAGTTATAGAACCAATTGCTCTATATGGCAGTGAAGTATGGGGTCCACTCTCTAATAATGAATTTATTAAATGGGACAAACATCCAACTGAAATATTGCATGCAGAGTTTTGCAAGACTGTATTGCAAGTACAAAGAAAAACTCCAAATAACGCATGTAGGGCAGAATTGGGCCAATACCCCCTCCTCATTCGAATAGAAAAAAGAGCCATCAAATTTTACAACCATCTAAAAACAAGTGACCCTAAAACATTCCATCACACAGCTCTACAATGTCAAGAGATGAAACCAGAGAAGAGTCCCCTCAGCCAGCTGGTTCTGAGGCTCAGTTCACCAACCCAAACCAACCCCATAGAGCCTCGGGACAGCCCTCAGAAAATCTGGCCCAACCAAATCATCACAAAACAAAAAGAAAAATATATAACCTATTGGAAAGACACCACAAAAGATCAAAGTAAACTTCAATGCTATTTGGCTCTAAACAGACAGTACATGGTGGCAGACTATCTGACCACTGTGACTGATAGAAAACTGAGGAAAACATTGACTAGGTACAGACTCAGTGAGCACAGTCTGGCTATAGAGACCGGTCGTCACAGACAAACCTGGCTGCCCAGAGAGGACAGGCTGTGCTCACTCTGCTCCAGGGGAGAGGTAGAGACAGAGGTGCATTTCCTACTACACTGTGACAAATACTCAGACCTAAGAGCATATTTCTTTCCCAAAATTATAACTCAATACAAAGAATTTGAAACTATAAAAGATGAAGAAAAAATCAAATATTTATTGGGTGAAAAGCCAAAATGTGCAGTTTTGGCAGCCAAATATGTGTCCTCCTGCCACAACCTGAGGGACAGCCAGTGAAAAATGCAAAGTAATGTTGATAATATTTCCCATTTAGCTTAGTTTTGTTTTGTCTTTCATACCAGGTCATATGTCTTCTCAAGACATGTTGACACTGGTCTACTACCATTGATTTAATGTATTGTTGTTCTGATTAATATTGTTGTTGTAGTTGTTGTTAATGGTGATCCCATGTCCACTACTACTATTATTATTACTGTTGGTCCCACCATTTATTTATATATAAATATATATATATTTTGTATATATATACATATATATTTGATTTTTATTTTTCGATATGTATACTTTGACAATGTAAGTAATAATGAACTTGCCATGTCAATAAAGTCAATTGAATTGAATTGAATTGAATTGAGAGAGAGAGAGATACAGAGAGAGAGAGAGAGAGTGAGAGAGAGAGAGATACAGAGAGAGATACAGAGAGAGAGAGAGAGAGAGTGAGAGAGAGAGAGATACAGAGAGAGAGAGAGAGAGAGAGAGAGAGAGAGAGGGAGAGAGAGGTAGATACAGAGAGATACAGAGCGAGAGAGAGAGAGAGAGAGAGAAAGAGAACAAAGAGCAAGAACTAAAGTAAAAGTCAAAAGGATCCTGATAAACAGATCCTGATAAAAACATAATACCCATAAAGAGAGAGAAACTTACCAAATGTCCTTTCTCTCCGTTGGGTCCTTCCTTGCCAGGGTGACCCTGTGAATTATTAACAGCAACATTAATGGTGGTCCTGGGATAATTAGCACTAGATCATAAATACTACACCACTCTCCCTATTACATAGGGATTATTAAGCTGTAAAACCATCCCAGGATATAGGATAGTGAAAAAGGCCATTTGGGATTTCTCCTTAATGCCCAGCGTTATACAAGCACTATGGTCTACTGTAGAACCTCTTAAAGAGAAGGGCTTTCCGTCTCAATACTCCTGGAAGAACACACACACGCAGGCGCACACACACACACAGACACACAAATACACACAAACTACTTAGAATGTCGAGTAAAAAACGGTTGAGGTAAGTTGATTGTGGTCCCTTGAGATAAGAGAGCTGTGCAATGTCCACTGATAAAGTTTCAGAAAGTTGAGAGAAAGAGAGGGATGGATGGATGGAGGGATAGATGGATGGATGGATCCTCAAAAAATAGAAGTCGACAGGAGAAAGAGGGAAGAGAGTGGCATAACTATCCAATGACAGGCTTTCAGAGAAGAGGGAGAGAGAGGGAGAGAGAGGGGTGTATGGAGACTAAGAGGCAGATACTAGAAGAAGAGAGAAGAAGGGAGATGAAAGGAGAGAGTGGTAATACCAGTGTGGTAATACCACTCACATGCATATCAAATCCATTAGAGAAATATGGGGAATACAGTGACAGACGCTGCTCTTATCTGGCTATCTCTCTCTTCCATTCTCTCTCTCTCTCTCACCTGCCACCTGCCATCTTCCAAGGCCCACCTGCCGATAGCACAGGTACTCTCTGGGAAAAGGTGGGGAGTGTGTGTGATCGGGACTGTGTTTCTTTGTTAGTACACACTTACTGGGGGTCCGTCAGCACCTGGAATTCCTGACAGTCCTGGTTTTCCGGTAGGCCCCTGAGGAGAGAGGGGAAGATAGAGATAGAACAGAGAAGACAACAGACTCACATCAACAACATTGCTCACATCACATCATATAGGTATGTTTTTGAGTGGCCAGGGCCCGTACCTTCTCTCCTGGGGACCCGATGGCTCCCTGAGGACCTGGAAGTCCCTGTAAAGAGAGAGAGGATGTTATGCCGAGACGCAAGTGCACCATATAGATTTTTTCTGTGATCGAATCAACATTATATTAGCCCCTTTTCAATGCAACAATCCAAACCAAATTTAACTTTGCAAGATTGAGTCTGTGATATTTTTGTAGGCAGAGCCAGAGCGCAACGGAGTAGAATTCTATTGGCTGGGTAGCCCACGAGCAGTCTTTCAATCACCTGAAAGTGAATGTGCTTTTCAGATCAGTTCAGATCAGAGCACAGAGCCGCGCGTGCGCACATTTGCTGATATTCTTTGCTAGTTAGCGAGTTATTAGCCAGGTTATAGATACGTATAGGTCAGCAATGGGGAGTTACTGCTTCCTACAAGAGCACAAAACCTGTAGGCTACATTTCAAGCTGTCTTTGAAAAGTCAGTCAGGTAAAAAGCAGGCATTGGGCATGACCATACAATGACCAACCAAATGAAGGCCACAATCTCATAACCTGCCCAAGAAGGATCATAACATCACACTGACCTGAGCACCAGGGTTCCCTTGCTGTCCATTGGGGCCAGGTTCTCCTTGTGGTCCCTATGAAGAGAAAACACCGTGGTTACATTCATCCACACTTACACAAGGACTGATAACATAGTACATAGGACAGAGTGGATTGAAGCGGTAGAAGATAGAAGACTAGAAATACAGTGTACTGAGGGGACTTTAGATTGAGTCAGTATTACTACATTATTACTTTGTAACACACAGACAGGCTATAACTTAGTGTGTTTTTGTAGCCTTTTCTATCTGGAGGGAACATAATACACACACACACGCACACACACAGATACACACAGACACACACACTCACTTTCCTAATGAAAGAAACTGCTGAACCTCAAACTCAAACGCAAATGCCTCGCTTCCCAGTTAATTGACAATCAATTATGTTCCCTGTTCGTAGGGGCTGGGAAAAGACTGTGGATCTTCCATCTCTCTTTCTAATTGGAGCATTCCCAGTGGAGCCACTGTCTGCTCCAGCCAGGCATTCTCTCATTACGGACACACCGCTCCAACAAAATGGACCCGGAATAACTGAGACTCCACGGAGGATTGGGCTCTCACAGGACTCAATACACTCAGTCTAGTCTTCATTAGAGGGCAAGAGAGCATTCAGAGTGTGGAAGTGTGTGAGTGTGGAAGTGGGTAAATGAGTCTTAAAACGATAGTAGTGTGCATTTGATGGGAAAATAGACTGGAACGAAGGGAAAGAAATGGTGTGATAGTGTTAGAGTAGGGGATGAAGGGGATGAAGGGGTAGAAATGGTGTGATAGTGTTAGAGTAGGGGATGAAGGGGTAGAAATGGTGTGATAGTGTTAGAGTAGGGGATGAAGGTGTAGAAATGGTGTGATAGTGTTAGAGTAGGGGATGAAGGGGTAGAAATGGTGTGATAGTGTTAGAGTAGGGGATGAAGGGGTAGAAATGGTGTGATAGTGTTAGAGTAGGGGATGAAGGGGTAGAAATGGTGTGATAGTGTTAGAGGAGGGGATGAAGGGGTAGAAATGGTGTGATAGTGTTAGAGTAGGGGATGAAGGGAAAGAAATGGTGTGATAGTGTTAGAGTAGGGGATGAAGGGAAAGAAATGGTGTGATAGTGTTAGAGTAGGGGATGAAGGGGTAGAAATTGTGTGATAGTGTTAGAGTAGGGGATGAAGGGGTAGAAATGGTGTGATAGTGTTTTTTTTTTTTTTTTTTTTTTTTTTTTTTTTTTTTTTTTTTTTTTTTTTGGGGTGGATCAGCTTAATATTGCGGAAAGAATGTTGCTTCCAATGTAATTGTCTGCATCATTTCCAATCCCCCATATTTTTTGGGGTAAATATATATATCCATACACGCATGCATACATATATACATATATACATACACATACCTATATAGACATACATACTTTTTTAAAGAATATACCTTTATTATTATTCCCCGCAACCCTACCACCGCTCCCCCAATTGGAGTAAACTAATAAACACTTCTGCTTTTACCTTCAATTTATACATCTTATACCTATTTTACAGACACAGACTACTTTATAATAGTTCTCTCTTGTTTGTTCTTAGTCCTTCCTCTATTTCTGTTGTCCATCCAATTTTATTTCCACTTGTAACTGTGCTATTTCACAAAAGCTCCGCACCTATACACATTTCACAGATCCCGTATGCCCTACATTGTTTATCTTGTTATTAGTCCCACCCTTCAGTTCTACTCAACCCTTCCCATCTATCTTCCAACATCATCCATTTTGGATTTTTATTTGCCATATATTTTTCAACTGTGCTGTGATGCTTCACAAAAGATTTGAACCTTCCTATTCTCATAGCTTCTACAGATTGTAAATTAAAAATAAACATTTTTGCTAAAATAATTATTATATTATTGATTGATTGACTATGGCTTTTCAAATCCCCCAGTATTGTTATCTGTAGCGTTAGTTCTAGGCAAATGTTGCAATTCTTCAGCCATTCCTGGACCTGTGACCAAAAACGAGCTACATATGGACAATACCAAAATAAATGGTCTAATGACTCTGCCTCCTCACAGCAGAATCTACAGAGCTGGGAAGATTGTATACCCCATATATATAACATTCTATTAGTTGCAAGAATTTTGTACAATAATTTAAATTGAAAAATTCGAAGTTTTGAATCCGGCGTTGTTTTGCGTATCAATTCATAAACCATGTGCCATGGAATGGGTACATCGAACATCTCTTCCCAACTATTTTGCAATTTATATGGCACAGCTGTCAGTTTTTTGGTCCTTAAATGAAATTGGTATATGTTTTTATTTATCACACTTTTCTTTAACCATTTATGTTCTTTAATACAGGGCCGACATACAAGTTCCTTACTTTTTTCCCCTTCTACTTGCCTCTTCCATTTTTGTGGTAATGCTGCAATTAATTGGTTGTAATTTTGGGTAGAGCAGACATTTCCATATGTCTGTGTGAGCTGCATGTGTGACATAACTCCACCAGTCCTATTTATGATATCATTCACAAAAATTATACCTTTTTTAAACATTTCTTCGATAAATACAGTTTTTTTATCAATTACTATATTTGAATTTAACCACAATATTTGTTGTACTATTTGTTCCGTCCTTTCAGGTGGATTAAACTGAAATTGCAACCAACTTTCTAAGGCTTGTTTAAAAAATAAGGATATTTTGGAGATTATTTCCTTTTCAAACAACCGAAAGTGAGCAGGTGTAATCTGAATAAAGGGAAAAAGGCCCTTCTTGAACATAGGATGAGACATTCGTACCAATCTACTAGAGAACCAGTTTGGATTTAAGTATAACTTTTGTATGACTGATGCCTTTAGTGAGAGGTCTAATGCTTTAATATTTAATAATTTCTGCCCTCCGAATTCATATTCGTTATATAAATAGGCCCTTTTAATTTTATCTGGCTTGCCGTTCCAAATAAAATGGAATATTTTTTGTTCATATAATTTAAAAAGCAGGTCACTAGGTGTAGGCAAAACCATAAGCAAATAGGTAAACTGTGATATGACTAAAGAGTTAATCAGGGTGATTTTTCCACAAATAGACAAGTATTTTCCTTTCCATGGTAGCAAGATCTTATCTATTTTTGCTAACTTTCTATAAAAATTTATTGGAGTGAGATCATTTCTTTCTTTTGGGATTTTTATACCGAGTATATCCACATCTCCGTCAGACCATTTAATTGGTAAACTACATGGCAATATAAAATGTGTATTTTTTAGTGATCCAATACGTAATATGGTACATTTATCATAATTTGGTTTTAATCCAGAGAGGATAGCAAAGGTATCTAGATCCTCTATGAGGCCGTGGAGAGACTCTAGTTGTGGTTTTAAAAGAAAACATGAATCATCAGCGTACAATGACACCTTAGTTTTTAAGCCACGGATTTCTAATCCATTAATATTAATGTTTGATCTAATTTTAACAGCTAACATTTCGATGGCAATAATAAATAGATATGCCGATAGTGGACAACCTTGTTTTACTCCTCTAGATAGTTTAAAACTTTCTGAGATGTAGCCATTATTTACTATTTTACACCTAGGGTTACTATACATAATTTTAACCCATTTTATAAGAGATTCCCCAAAATTGAAATATTCTAGGCATTTATATATAAACTCCAGTCGTACTTTATCAAAAGCCTTTTCAAAATCAGCTATGAAAACCAGACCTGGTGTCCCCGATATTTCATAGTGTTCTATTGTTTCCAGTACTTGCCTTATATTATCTCCAATGTATCGTCCATGTAAAAAACCTGTCTGATTAGGATGAATAATATCTGACAAAACTTTTTTTATTCTATGCGCCAAGCATTTTGCTAGGATTTTTGCATCACAACACTGAAGTGTAAGAGGTCTCCAATTTTTTAATTGGACTGGATCTTTATATATACCACTTGGGTCCTGTTTCAGTAATAACGATATCAGACCTTCTTGTTGCGTGTCTGATAATCTACCATTTATATAGGAGTGGTTAAAACAAGCTAATAATGGTCCTTTGAGTATATCAAAAAAAGTTTTGTATACTTCCACTGGTATGCCATCCAGCCCTGGAGTTTTCCCATCCTTAAAGGCCCCAATTGCATCAAGCAGTTCCTCCTCTGTAATTTGGCCTTCACATGAGTCTTTCTGTACAGATGTTAATTTTACATTATTAATAGGAAAAAAATCCATACAATTAGTTTCAGTTAGTGGAGATGGAGGAGCCTGAAACGAAAACATATTCTTAAAGTACTTTACTTCCTCTTTCAAAATATCATTTGGTGAATCATGCGTGACTCCATCATTTGTAACAAGTTTTAATACATTTTTTTTGGTAGCATTTCTATATTGAAGATTGAAAAAGAATTTGGTGCATTTTTCCCCATATTCCATCCAGTTCGCTTTATTTTTATAATGTATTACACTGGATCTTTCTTGAATAAGTTCCTCCATTTCTTTTTGTTTTTCCTCTAACTTATTCTGTGCCTCTATGGTACTGTTTTTATTGCTATCTAACTGTACTGTTAGTCCTTCAATTTCCTTTGTTAATATGGACTCTTTTGATCTAAATTGCTTTTGTTTTATAGATGAGTACTGAATTGCATGGCCTCTAAAGGCACACTTAAAAGTGTCCCATACAATAAGGGGATCTGCTGTACCTATGTTATGTCTGAAAAAGTCAGTTATAAAATCTTCTGTCCTAGTTCTAAACAATTTATCATCTAGTAGACTTTGATTAAATTTCCAATATCCTCGCCCACGTGGAAATTCTGTAAGAGAAATATATATGCCAATTATGTGATGATCCGACCGCATTCTGTCCCCTATCAACACTTTTTTAACTTTTGGTGCCAGAGAGAATGGTATAAGAAAGTAGTCAAGACGACTAGCTTGATTCAGCCTCCGCCATGTATATCTCACTAAATCAGGGTATTTAAGTCTCCATATATCCACTAATTCCAATATATCCATGACATTCATGATTTCCTTAAGTGCCTGAGGGTGATAGTTTGTAGTGTGATTTCCTTTCCGGTCTATAGAGGTATTTAAGACCGTATTAAAATCTCCCACTATAATAATAGAGTCTAGTGTTGCTTGTAGAGTTGATAAATTCTTATATATATTTTCAAAGAAGCTTGGATCATCATTATTCGGACCGTATAGGTTAACAAGCCATATTTGTTTATTGTCCAATAACATATTTAAAATAATCCATCTACCTTGAGGATCTGTTTGGACAATTTGCACATTTGGATCAAAATTATTGTTAATTAAAACCATCACCCCTTTTGAATTTCTTTGCCCATGGGAGAAATATATTTTGCCCCCCCAGTTCTTTTTCCACAAAACTTCATCTAAAACTGTTGAATGGGTTTCCTGTAAACAATAGATATTATAATCCTTCTCTTTTAGCCAGGTAAATACTGATCGTCTTTTCTTATTATCTGCTAAGCCATTACAATTGTAACTGGCTATACTTATTTCACCACTTACCATAATGAGACACACCTTTCATTCTTTTAATCAGAATATATTTTTGTAAACGTACTATTAAAAAGTAACATAATGATTGAGTGTCTATATAGTTGTACCATGATATTTGCATTTCTACTAAGTAAACCTCCAATTGGTCCCTACTATTCCACCCGCTAAAAGGCCTCATCTCGAGATGGCTTGTCATCCCAATGCCCGGTAGACCACCCTCGACCCCCTGTATCCCATAGCCCTGAACCGACTGGGATCCATTCTTTGAAAAGAGCATACAGTGCCATTTACCGAATTGAAGAAGATCAATTACCATATGCATTTCCATTGCCCTCACCTCGATTTGTATTATGTATATCTGTGGATCATCCTCTATTGTCCCTAACATCTTTTACTTCTTCCTTCGCAACAGTTGTGGGATACACACATACACCCACACACACTCAGCCCTTACCCCCACACAACCATAAGCTCACTTTCTCAACAATTGCACCATCCCAGAGCCCAACTCAAGATGGGTCATGATTTACAAATGCACTTGCAGTTGCAGCTGCATGAGAAGGCCTGCAAGACCGCACAAAAAATTAGCAAAAATTGAGAGATTTATTTACCATTGTCATATCCTAGATAATGGAGGTCAAATGTACACCTTATTCCTGAAACACCCACAATACGGCCACCCGTCATGACCATGTCCCCACGCATCTCCATGCAGTCCGACTTTGATTTTGTGCCGCCAGGGCCACAATAATATACCCCCTCTCTGAATGTCCGAGTGTGACCCCCTCCCCATGGGTTACTGCAGCTAGTGTTGCCAGCACTGCCACTGTGATAGTGTTAGAGTAGGGGATGAAGGGGTAGAAATGGTGTGATAGTGTTAGAGTAGGGGATGAAGGGGTAGAAATGGTGTGATAGTGTTAGAGTAGGGAATGTAGGGGTAGAAATGGTGTGATAGTGTTAGAGTAGGGGATGAAGGGGTAGAAATGGTGTGATAGTGTTAGAGTAGGGGGTGAAGGGGTAGAAATGGTGTGATAGTGTTAGAGTAGGGGATGAAGGGGTAGAAATGGTGTGATCGTGTTAGAGTAGGGGGTGAAGGGGTAGAAATTGTGTGATAGTGTTAGAGTAGGGAATGAAGGGGAAGAAATGGTGTGATAGTGTTAGAGTAGGGAATTAAGGAAAATAATGGTGTGATAGTGTTACTGTAGGGGGTGAAGGGGTAGAAATGGTGTGATAGTGTTACTGTAGGGGAAGAAGGGGTAAAAATGGTGTGATAGTGTTAGAGTAGGGGATGAAGGGGTAGAAATGGTGTGATAGTGTTAGAGTAGGGGATGAAGGGGTAGAAATGGTGTGATAGTGTTAGAGTAGGGGATGAAGGGGAAGAAATGGTGTGATAGTGTTAGAGTAGGGAATGAAGGAAAATAATGGTGTGATAGTGTTAGAGTAGGGGATGAAGGGGAAGAAATGGTATGATAGTGTTAGAGTAGGGAATGAAGGAAAATAATGGTGTGATAGTGTTACTGTAGGGGATGAAGGGGTAGAAATGGTGTGATAGTGTTAGAGTAGGGAATGAAGGAAAATAATGGTGTGATAGTGTTACTGTAGGGGACGAAGGGGTAGAAATGGTGTGATAGTGTTAGAGTAGGGGATGAAGGGGAAGAAATGGTGTGATAGTGTTAGAGTAGGGGATGAAGGGTTGGAAATGGTGTGATAGTGTTAGAGTAGGGGATGAAGGGGTAGAAATGGTGTGATAGTGTTAGAGTAGGGGATGAAGGGGTAGAAATGGTGTGATAGTGTTAGAGTAGGGGATGAAGGGGAAGAAATGGTGTGATAGTGTTAGAGTAGGGGATGAAGGGGAAGAAATGGTGTGATAGTGTTAGAGTAGGGGATGAAGGGGTAGAAATGGTGTGATAGTGTTAGAGTAGGGGATGAAGGGGTAGAAATGGTGTGATAGTGTTAGAGTAGGGGATGAAGGGAAAGAAATGGTGTGATAGTGTTAGAGTAGGGGATGAAGGGGTAGAAATGGTGTGATAGTGTTAGAGTAGGGGATGAAGGGGAAGAAATGGTGTGATCGTGTTAGAGTAGGGGATGAAGGGGTAGAAATGGTGTGATAGTGTTAGAGTAGGGGATGAAGGGGTAGAACTGGTGTGATAGTGTTAGAGTAGGGAATGAAGGGGGAAAATGGTATGATAGTGTTAGAGTAGGGAATGAAGGGGTAGAAATGGTGTGATAGTGTTAGAGTAGGGGATGAAGGGGTAGAAATGGTGTGATAGTGTTAGAGTAGGGGATGGAGAGAAAGTGTGTGAGCTGTACGTCCGATGCAAATGGAGTGTGTGGAGTATTTACACACTACTACTCCGCTTCGCACCGTGCCTCAGAACAGCCCTTAGCTGGGTGTTGTCAGTACTTACAATGTTTCCTTTGGGTCCAGGGTGGCCATCCATTCCAGTTACACCCTGCAACACACAGTCAGATGAGATGAAGCTTCTATTTAATACATGAAGCCATACACTCAGGTGAACACAAAGAGAAAAAGGATGTGAACATGGGGAGTGCCTCAAGGATAGACTCAGATATATACACTGTAGAAAGAGGCTGCAGTCATTTTGGTGCACTTTACCATATCAATTACCGTCATCAGGAAACATCATATTGGAACAAGAGGAGATTTCTCTCAAGTCCAAATGATGTAGAGAAGTTAAAGTGGAGGACATACACAGTTTCATATCTACAGCCATAACCGTTCTTATCATCTGAAGTATGTAATGTAGATACTGGATCTGTTATTTACCTATGTACTATAGATACTGGATCTGTTATTTACCTATGTACTGTAGATACTGGATCTGTTATTTACCTATGTACTATAGATACTGGATGTGTTATTTACCTATGTACTATAGATACTGGATCTGTTATTTACCTATGTACTATAGATACTGGATCTGTTATTTACCTATGTACTATAGATACTGGATGTGTTATTTACCTATGTACTATAGATACTGGATCTGTTATTTACCTATGTACTATAGATACTGGATCTGTTATTTACCTATGTACTATAGATACTGGATGTGTTATTTACCTATGTATTGTAGATACTGGATCTGTTATTTACCTATGTACTGTAGATACTGGATGTGTTATTTACCTATGTATTGTAGATACTGGATGTGTTATTTACCTATGTATTGTAGATACTGGATCTGTTATTTACCTATGTACTATAGATACTGGATCTGTTATTTACCTATGTACTATAGATACTGGATGTGTTATTTACCTATGTACTGTAGATACTGGATGTGTTATTTACCTATGTACTGTAGATACTGGATGTGTTATTTACCTATGTACTGTAGATACGGATGTGTTATTTACCTATGTACTGTAGATACTGGATGTGTTATTTACCTATGTACTGTAGATACTGGATGTGTTATTTACCTATGTACTATAGATACTGGATCTGTTATTTACCTATGTACTATAGATACTGGATCTGTTATTTACCTATGTACTATAGATACTGGATGTGGTATTTACCTATGTACTGTAGATACTGGATGTGTTATTTACCTATGTATTGTAGATACTGGATCTGTTATTTACCTATGTACTGTAGATACTGGATGTGTTATTTACCTATGTACTGTAGATACTGGATGTGTTATTTACCTATGTATTGTAGATACTGGATGTGTTATTTACCTATGTATTGTAGATACTGGATCTGTTATTTACCTATGTACTATAGATACTGGATCTGTTATTTACCTATGTACTATAGATACTGGATGTGTTATTTACCTATGTATTGTAGATACTGGATGTGTTATTTACCTATGTACTGTAGATACTGGATGTGTTATTTACCTATGTATTGTAGATACTGGATGTGTTATTTACCTATGTACTGTAGATACTGGATGTGTTATTTACCTATGTACTGTAGATACTGGATGTGTTATTTACCTATGTACTATAGATACTGGATGTGTTATTTACCTATGTACTGTAGATACGGATGTGTTATTTACCTATGTACTGTAGATACTGGATGTGTTATTTACCTATGTATTGTAGATACTGGATGTGTTATTTACCTATGTACTGTAGATACTGGATGTGTTATTTACCTATGTACTGTAGATACTGGATGTGTTATTTACCTATGTACTGTAGATACTGGATGTGTTATTTACCTATGTACTATAGATACTGGATGTGTTATTTACCTATGTACTGTAGATACTGGATGTGTTATTTACCTATGTATTGTAGATACTGGATGTGTTATTTACCTATGTACTGTAGATACTGGATGTGTTATTTACCTATGTACTGTAGATACTGGATGTGTTATTTACCTATGTACTGTAGATACTGGATGTGTTATTTACCTATGTACTGTAGATACTGGATGTGTTATTTACCTATGTACTGTAGATACTGGATGTGTTATTTACCTATGTACTGTAGATACTGGATGTGTTATTTACCTATGTACTGTAGATACGGATGTGTTATTTACCTATGTACTGTAGATACTGGATGTGTTATTTACCTATGTACTGTAGATACTGGATTTGTTATTTACCTATGTACTGTAGATACTGGATGTGTTATTTACCTATGTACTGTAGATACTGGATGTGTTATTTACCTATGTATTGTAGATACTGGATGTGTTATTTACCTAGGTACTTTAGATACTGGATGTGTTATTTACCTATGTACTTTAGATACTGGATGTGTTATTTACCTATGTACTTTAGACACTGGATGTGTTATTTACCTATGTACTTTAGATACGGAAGTGTTATTTACCTATGTATTGTAGATACTGGATGTGTTATTTACCTATGTACTGTAGATACTGGATGTGTTATTTACCTATGTACTGTAGATACTGGATGTGTTATTTACCTATGTACTGTAGATACTGGATGTGTTATTTACCTATGTACTGTAGATACTGGATGTGTTATTTACCTATGTACTGTAGATACTGGATGTGTTATTTACCTATGTATTGTAGATACTGGATGTGTTATTTACCTATGTACTGTAGATACTGGATGTGTTATTTACCTATGTACTGTAGATACTGGATGTGTTATTTACCTATGTACTGTAGATACTGGATGTGTTATTTACCTATGTACTGTAGATACTGGATGTGTTATTTACCTATGTACTGTAGATACTGGATGTGTTATTTACCTATGTATTGTAGATACTGGATGTGTTATTTACCTAGGTACTTTAGATACGGATGTGTTATTTACCTATGTATTGTAGATACTGGATGTGTTATTTACCTATGTACTGTAGATACTGGATGTGTTATTTACCTATGTACTGTAGATACGGATGTGTTATTTACCTATGTACTTTAGATACTGGATGTGTTATTTACCTATGTACTGTAGATACTGGATGTGTTATTTACCTATGTACTGTAGATACTGGATGTGTTATTTACCTATGTACTTTAGATACTGGATGTGTTATTTACCTATGTATTGTAGATACTGGATGTGTTATTTACCTATGTACTGTAGATACTGGATGTGTTATTTACCTATGTATTGTAGATACTGGATGTGTTATTTACCTATGTATTGTAGATACTGGATGTGTTATTTACCTATGTACTGTAGATACTGGATGTGTTATTTACATATGTACTGTAGATACTGGATGTGTTATTTACCTATGTACTGTAGATACTGGATGTGTTATTTACCTATGTACTGTAGATACTGGATGTGTTATTTACCTATGTACTGTAGATACTGGATGTGTTATTTACCTATGTACTGTAGATACTGGATGTGTTATTTACCTAGGTACTTTAGATACGGATGTGTTATTTACCTATGTACTGTAGATACTGGATGTGTTATTTACCTATGTACTGTAGATACTGGATGTGTTATTTACCTAGGAACTTTAGATACGGATGTGTTATTTACCTATGTATTGTAGATACTGGATGTGTTATTTACCTATGTATTGTAGATACTGGATGTGTTATTTACCTATGTACTTTAGATACTGGATGTGTTATTTACCTATGTACTATAGATACTGGATGTGTTATTTACCTATGTACTGTAGATACTGGATGTGTTATTTACCTATGTACTGTAGATACTGGATGTGTTATTTACCTATGTACTGTAGATACTGGATGTGTTATTTACCTATGTACTGTAGATACTGGATGTGTTATTTACCTATGTACTGTAGATACTGGATCTGTTATTTACCTATGTACTGTAGATACTGGATGTGTTATTTACCTATGTACTGTAGATACTGGATGTGTTATTTACCTATGTATTGTAGATACTGGATGTGTTATTTACCTATGTACTGTAGATACGGATGTGTTATTTACCTATGTACTGTAGATACTGGATGTGTTATTTACCTATGTATTGTAGATACTGGATGTGTTATTTACCTATGTACTGTAGATACGGATGTGTTATTTACCTATGTACTGTAGATACTGGATGTGTTATTTACCTATGTATTGTAGATACTGGATGTGTTATTTACCTATGTACTGTAGATACTGGATGTGTTATTTACCTATGTACTATAGATACTGGATGTGTTATTTACCTATGTACTGTAGATACTGGATGTGTTATTTACCTATGTACTTTAGATACGGATGTGTTATTTACCTATGTATTGTAGATACTGGATTTGTTATTTACCTATGTACTGTAGATACTGGATTTGTTATTTACCTATGTACTGTAGATACTGGATGTGTTATTTACCTATGTACTGTAGATACTGGATGTGTTATTTACCTATGTACTGTAGATACTGGATGTGTTATTTACCTATGTACTGTAGATACTGGATGTGTTATTTACCTAGGTACTGTAGATACTGGATGTGTTATTTACCTATGTACTGTAGATACTGGATGTGTTATTTACCTATGTACTGTAGATACTGGATGTGTTATTTACCTATGTACTATAGATACTGGATGTGTTATTTACCTATGTATTGTAGATACTGGATGTGTTATTTACCTATGTACTGTAGATACTGGATGTGTTATTTACCTATGTATTGTAGATACTGGATGTGTTATTTACCTATGTATTGTAGATACTGGATGTGTTATTTACCTAGGTACTTTAGATACGGATGTGTTATTTACCTAGGTACTTTAGATACGGATGTGTTATTTACCTATGTGTGTCATTAGTATTTTGTCGGTGTTCAATACAATACTGCCAAATCTCTGTCTGAACTGTGTGTGAAAGGAAAGTGTGTGTGTGTGTGTGTGTGTGTGTGTGTGTGTGTGTGTGTGTGTGTGTGTGTGTGTGTGTGTGTGTGTGTGTGTGTGTGTGTGTGTGTGTGTGTGTTCTAAACGTACAGGGGATCCGGGAGGTCCCTGAGGTCCCTTAGGTCCCAGCAACCCACGAGGTCCCTGGAGAGAGAGAAATACATGAAAATGCCAACATCAATGCCATGATCCATTTCAAAACATAGCAAATAAATATAGAATGTTTGTTAAATGTAAATCTATGATGTTTTTAAAATTATGACAACAATGACAACAATGAATGAATAATGGATTTTCATCTAAAGTATACTTGATGCTTCTTGAATCTCTCTGTACCATCATAGATTGATTTCACTATTCTTGATGTCTGCTGTCTTCACTGTCTATCACACAGTGCTATCTCAGTGCTGTGACTCAGTGCCCCTTCCTCTCACAGCTAGAGTATCTCAGAAAACCAGTGGTGTACCACCCCCTGGTGGTCTGTCTGAAATACTGCACCACACAATCTATCACTAATGATGCTCTCTCAGCCTTTTACTTTGTCTAACTCGTTTTCTCTCTGCCTATCTCGTTCCTCTTCTCCTTTGGGGAAATCCTGTCAGAGAGGAAGGGAAGCTTGTCTACCAGCCGTGAGGAGAGTAGACTGTGAACAAGAGGAATCTAAGGGCTTCTCACCCTGAGATTCACATATAGGGTCTAGGCTACCTAGTTACTAAACCTGTGTAAAAACAAACTGTGTACATATACCATAAGCTGGACACCATGTATGGATCTGAATCCAGAACGTATATGTCAACACATGCTTTATTAAGTTGTACAGTAAGTGTCACAATGACAGGGGATAGACATCATAAAAAAACACTTACTGGGTCACCAGGCAGCCCCCGTGGCCCGATCTCTCCATCGTCTCCCTGGAAACAGGAAGTGAGATGGTCAGAACAGGAAGTGGGAATTTGGAGTATAGGAGAGAGGGAGAGGGAAAGGGGAGGTGTGAAAGGAGGAGAGGACCGGAATGAAGTGATTGGTCCAGGTGATGGAGTGACACGGGGGTGTCAAAATGAGGCTCATCTACATGACAGATGACAGACACTTAGATCACACACTGACTAATCACACACACACACACACACACACACACACACACACACACACACACACACACACACACACACACACACACACACACACACCATACTGATGTGCTGACCTATGGACACACACACATACACACCATACTGATGTGCTGATCTATGGACACACACACACACACACACAAACACACACACACACACACAATACTGATGTGCTGACCTATGGACACACACACACACACACCATACTGATGTGCTGATCTATGGACACACACACACACACACACACACACACACACACACACACACACACACACACACACACACACACACACACACACACACACACACACACACACACACCATACTGATGTGCTGACCTATGGACACACACACACACACACACACACACACACACACACACACACACACACACACACACACACACACACACACACACACACACACACACACACACACACACACACACACACACCATACTGATGTGCTGATCTATGGACACACACACACACACACACACACACACACACACACACACACACACACACACACACACACACACACACACACCCACACACACACACACACACACACACACAGACACACCATACTGATGTGCTGATCTATGGACACACACACACACACACACACATACACACCATACTGATGTGCTGACCTATGGACACACACACATACACATACACACCATACTGATGTGCTGATCTATGGACACACACACACACACACACACACACACACACACACACACACACACACACACACACACACACACACACACACACACACACACACACACACCATACTGATGTTCTGACCTATGGACACATACACACACACACCTTACTGATGTGCTGACCTATGGACACATACACACACACACACACACACCATACTGATGTGCTGACCTATGGACACACACACACACACACCATACTGATGTGCTGACCTATGGACACACACACACACACACACACACACACCATACTGATGTGCTGACCTATGGACACACACACACACACACACCATACTGATGTGCTGACCTATGGACACACACACACACACACACACACACACACACACACACACACACACACACACACACACACACACACACACACACACACACACACACACCATACTGATGTGCTGACCTATGGACACACACACACACACACACACACACCATACTGATGTGCTGACCTATGGACACATACACACACACACACACACACACACACACACACACACACACACACACACACACACACACACACACACACACCATACTGATGTGCTGACCTATGGACACATACACACACACACACACACCATACTGATGTGCTGACCTATGGACACATACACACACACACACACACCATACTGATGTGCTGACCTATGGACACATACACACACACACACACACACACACACCATACTGATGTGCTGACCTATGGACACAGAGTGGGGAGATGAAGAAACAGAGAGCGAAACTGGGTAAGTATGATAAGAGATGGAGGGAGGGAGGGCAAGGGGTAGTACTTACTCTCTCTCCATCCTCTCCTGTGGGTCCGGGAGGTCCATGGGGTCCAGATTCACCCTAAAGGAACAGACAGAAGATCAGTGGGACATACACATAAAAAAAACATCCAAACACTGTCATACTACAACGGAGCTGAAATAACAACAACAAAGTGACTTACTCTGTGTCCCTTCTCACCAGGAAGTCCAGCCAGACCATCAAACCCTCTGTCTCCCTTGGTTCCGGTCTGACCAGGCATGCCTCTGGCTCCATCAGAACCAGCACGTCCCTGGAAAAACAGATGATTACAACACCCATCAACACTTACACCCGCTTCACCCTCCTTTCTGAAGGGCACAATTCTTCATTGTTTTTATTTAACCTTTATGTAACCAGGAAAGACCCTTGAGGTTAGAAACCTCATTTGCAAGGGGGGCCTGGCAAGAGGTCAGCAGGAAGTAGACTGCGTGAACATACAACACAAGAGCACAATACAATACGTAAGGGATAATTAACAAGAGGCTATGCGTTCTATGG
The DNA here is from genome assembly GCF_016432855.1 of Salvelinus namaycush. NCBI lineage: Eukaryota > Metazoa > Chordata > Actinopteri > Salmoniformes > Salmonidae > Salvelinus > Salvelinus namaycush. The sequence goes on from NC_052337.1 coordinate 11,414,217, forward strand.
AAAATAATGAACGACATGGAACTAACCTTCCACGGAGTTGCGTTATTTTCCAGAGAACACATAGAGCCCCGAGTTGGTTATCCATTTCATACCATGGCTATAATTTAACACATTTGCCTCTATAAATGTGTTTATTTGTCAGTAGAAATGTGTTCAACATCGAACGAAGTAGCTAGCAAGTTTAATAGATAGCTACAGTAGATGCCTTTTTAACCAAACAAACTGAATTGCTAGTTTCGCTAACCAAACCAACAGTCCTAGATTGCTATTGTGAAAAATCTAATTCAACAATGCCAATAATGTTTTCAATTTGGCTTTTGCTTTCAAAAGCAGCTCAAACATAGAACATGTATGAATGAACTATAGCCATTGAATTATACCGTGCTGATATACCGTACGTTAAAGGGAAATAATGCACGCTCTAGAATGCTCTTCAAGCCAATCAGAAACTAGTATTCAACAATGCCATGTTTTAAAATACATCAAAACTACATAAAAACTATACTAATTTGCACGCCAAACTCAAATATCCATCCAAGACTCCCATTCACACTTACCCTTCTGCCGGGCTTCCCAGAGGGTCCGTGAGAACCCAATGGTCCACGAGGTCCCTGTAACAACAGAAGGTTATGGAGAATCCAACAAGAAAACCCTACCACAGAACCCCAACAAAATATCCCTAACAAAAAAACCCAAGTAAGTTGTGTTTATAGAAAGGCCTTAAACTTGGGCTGGAGATTACAGAGGAACAGTTCCAGTGGTTCTAGAGGTCTAGAAACGTCCATCAGTCTTACCTGAGGACCGGACTCTCCAGACTCTCCCTTCAGTCCAGCCACACCTGGAGAACCCTGGGAGGAGGACAAACACAATAAGGTCACGGTAGGCTCAGATCAGCGGATGAATATGATCAGGCCACAGTCCAAACACTATTAATGTTGTAGCATCTGCATTAGAATTTAATAGGATCTTATCAACTATTAACACTATAATAAGTTATTCTCCTCAGGCTGTGTATGTGACAGGGGTGTGTGTGTGTGTGTGTGTGTGTGTGTGTGTGTGTGTGTGTGTGTGTGTGTGTGTGTGTACATACTGTGTGTGTGTGTGTGTGAGGAGACTGAGGAAGACTTTGGTACGTACCAGAGGACCAGATCTACCTGTCAAACCCATAGGGCCAGTAGGACCACGCATCGCCAGCTGGAGAGAGAAAACAGTTAGAGAAGTACAAAATGGTGTGTGTGTCTCAAATCACATCAAAGGTTATTTGTCACGTGCGCCGAATACAACAGGTGTAGACCTTACAGTGAAATGCTTACTTACAGGCTCTGTGTGCATATGTGTGTGTATGTACTTTTGTGTTTGCGTGTGTGTGTGTATGCACTTGTGTGTGTAAGCCTTACCCTAGCTTGTTGCATGATGGCTTGCATCTGGGCCTCCTGAGCAGACACCTGAGGTCCCTTCTGTCCAGAGTCTCCTCCAGAACTGAAGCGGAACTGAGGAGGAGAGCAGAACTCAGAACTCAGAACCAGACCCAACAGGTAAGGCCAGTCCAGTAGATACAGGTACATGGACAAAGATATAGAGACAGACCAAGAGACAGACCAAGAGACAGACACAGAGATGGACAAAAAGACAGAGACAGAGACAGACAGAGAGACAGACAAGGAGACAGACAAAGAGACAGAGACAGACAAAGAGAAAGACAAAGAGACAGAGACAGAAACAGACAAAGAGAAAGACAAAGAGAAAGACAAAGAGACAGAAACAGACAAATAGACAGAGACAGACAAAGCAAGAAGAGACACAGTGGGTTGAGAAAATGCCAAGTCATCTTACAGGCTAGGTTACCCATTCTTCAAACACAATGTCTAAATAAATAAATAAAATATGATTGTACTGAAACAAGTTATAAAAAAATACAAATTCAAATTCAGGCTTGGCTTGCATTAAAACTACTAAGTTGTAAAAACCGTAGCTTATACATCAACTGCCTGGTTATGGTCCTTTTCCCATCACAAGTTCACATGCCTATACTGGCATCTAGTGGTGAAATGTGGGTAATGCAACCAGTTGGTTGATCCTATAGAGATGTGTTTCAGTTTCTGTTGGTATGAATAAAAACAGACCAGTGAGGGTTTGTCACCACAACCATCACCACAACCGTGTTACTATGGAAGGAAAAAATAACATCGAACACAGGTTTGCATGAAGCTGGCAAACCTTACTTTTTTTAAATACAGCAACATCTCTCTAGCTAGGGATCTCTTTCATAATATTTTACTCTATATTTTTCAATTGTCTCTATATTTTTTCCAGTGAACCTCAAACCTCTCTCTCTCTCTCTCTCTCTCTCTCTCTCTCTCTCTCTCTCTCTCTCTCTCTCTCTCTCTCTCTCTCTCTCTCTCTCT
>NC_052337.1:11421621-11424121 GCF_016432855.1 Salvelinus namaycush
TCATAGTAAACACTCCCTGTCTCTCTGAACATGACCCTTATCCTCTGCTAATACATCAAAACAACATATCTCTGTCTCTGTCGGTCTCTGTCGGCCTTTGTCGGTCTCTCGGTCTCTGTCGTTCTCTGTCGGTCTCTGTAGTGTGTACACATAAACACTCACAGATGGGCTGAGACATCACATACAGTGGCTTGCGAAAGTATTCATCCAACCTTGGAATTTTTCCTATTTTATTGTCTTACAACCTGGAATTAAAATAGATTTTTGGGGGGTTTTGTATCATTTGATTTACACAACATGTCTACCACTTTGAAGATGCAAAATATTTTTTATTGTGAAACAAACAAGAAATAAGACAAAAAAACAGAAAACTTGAGCGTGCATAACTATTCACCCCCCCAAAGTCAATACTTTGTAGAGCCACCTTTTGTAGCAATTACAGCTCCAAGTCTCTTGGGGTATGTCTCTATAAGCTTGGCACATCTAGCCACTGGGATTTTTTCCTGTTCTTCAAGGCAAAACTACTTCAGCTCCTTCAAGTTGGATAGGTTCCGCTGGTGTACAGCAATCTTTAAGTCATACCACAGATTCTCAATTGGATTGAGGTCTGGGCTTTGACTAGGCCATTCCAAGACATTTAAATGTTTCCGCTTAAACCACTTGACTGTTGCTTTAGCAGAATGCTTAGGGTCATTGTCCTGCTGGAAGGTGAACCTCCGTCACTGTCTCAAATCTCTGAAAGACTGAAACAGGTTTCCCTCAGGAAGTTCCCTCTATTTAGCACCATCCATCCTTCCTTCAATTCTGACCAGTTTCCAGTCCCTGCCGATGAAAAACAGGGTGATGAGAGGTGTTGGGTTTGCGCCAGACATAGCGTTTTCCTTGATGGCCAAAAAGCTCAATTTTAGTCTCATCTGACCAGAGTACCTTCTTCCATATGTTTGGGGAGTCTCCCACATGCCTTTTGGTGAACACAAAACATCTTTGCTTATTTTTTTTTCTTTAAGCAATGGCTTTTTTTTGTCCACTCTTCCATAAAGCCCAGCTCTGTGGAGTGTATGGCTTAAAGTGGTCCTATGGACAGACACTCCAATCTCCACTGTGGAGCTTTGCAGCTCCTTCAGGGTTATCTTTGGTCTCTTTGTTGCCTCTCTGATTAATGCCCTCCTTGCCTGGTTTGTGAGTTTTGGTGGGCGGCCCTCTCTTGGCAGGTTTGTTGTGGTGCCATATTCTTTCAATTTTTTAATAATGGATTTAATGGTGCTCCGTGGGATGTTCAAAGTTTCAGATATTTTTTTATAACCCAACCCTGATCTGTACTTCTACACAACTTTGTCCCTGACCTGTTTGGAGAGCTCCTTGGTCTTCATGGTGCCACTTGCTTGGTGGTGCCCCTTGCTTAGTGATGTTGCAGACCCTGGGGCCTTTCAGAACAGGTGTATGTATACTGAGATCATGTGACAGATAATGTGACATTATCGCACACAGGTGGACTTTATTTAACTAATTGTGTGACTGCTGAAGGTAATTGGTTGCACCAGATCTTATTTAGGGGCTTCATAGCAAAGGGGGGGAATACATATGCACGCACCACTTTTCTGTTTTCTATTTTTTTTTTTTAAACAAGTAATTTTTTTCATTTCACTTCACCAATTTGGACTATTTTGTGTATGTCCATTACATGAAATCCCCAAAATAAATCTATTTAAATTACAGGTTGTAATGCAACAAAATAGAAAAAACACCAAAGGGGATGAAAACTTTTGCAAGGCATTGTAAACACAACTAAGCCTGGTAAGAATTATGTGCATTTTTCTTGAACCAACTAAATCTTCTCCAAGCCACATCTATTTTACAGATGAAAGAGACCTCTACTGCACCACTTTTGAACATTCCCAGAGCCATACTTGTGTCTTTAACATTCCCAGAGCCATACCTGGGTCTTTAACATTCCCAGAACCATACCTGGGTCTTTTACATTCCCAGAACCATACCTGGGTCTTTAACATTACCAGAACCATACCTGGGTCTTTTACATTCCCAGAGCCATACCAGGGTCTTTTACATTCCCAGAGCCATACCTGGGTCTTTTACATTCCCAGACCCATACCTGGATCTTTAACATTCCCAGGGCCATATCTGGGTTTTTAACATTCCCAGAGCCATACCTGGGTCTTTTACATTCCCAGAACCATACCTGGGTATTTTACAGTCCCAGAGCCATACCTGGGTCTTTTACATTCCCAGTCCCATACCTGGGTCTTTAACATTCCCAGAGCCATACCTGGGTATTTAACATTCCCAGAGCCATACCTGGGTCTTTAACATTCCCAGTCCCATACCTAGGTCTTTTACATTCCCAGAGCCATACCAGGGGCGTTAACATTCCCAGAGCCATACCTGGGGCTTTAACATTCCCAGTCCCATACCTGGGTCTTTAACATTTGCAGAGCCATACCCGGGTCTTTAACATTCCCAGTCCCATACCTGGGTATTTTAC
>NC_052337.1:11429121-11436054 GCF_016432855.1 Salvelinus namaycush
CAATGTCAGGAGGACAAACTGTAGCCGATACAACACTTTTGATTAATTGTTTTTATTTACAGTAACTTTACTTTAAAGTCAATGAGATAAAGAATAGCTTTTCAAAGGGAGACCTGACCAAGATGTCATTCAAAACTGACATTGGAACATACTCAGCTAGCATCAACAGCAATCATCCACATTATAAAACAAGGTATGGGATGGGGAGAGGGTGCCAAGTCCCACCCCACTGGAGATAGACGGTAGTCTTTTAAAAGGACGCGGGACATGGGACATGGGACAGAAAGGGGACAGTACCTTTACGTCTTCCGTGGCAGGTCCAGCTTGTTCGTCAGTCTCAGTCTCGGAGGTGGACTCGGAAGGTTTCCCATCCATGTCCTCATAGTAAGGATACTCATAGTAATAGCTGTCCTCCTCTGTGTTCTATACAATACAGGGAATTATGAAACGGTTAGTTCCCGCCAAGCAATCGGATTGGTCAAAAGTGCATTCCAGCCGTGGTGTTATTGAGCTCAACACCACAGCTAGTCATGCGTTATCGAAAAATGATTGAATCACTTTATGATCACTCCACTAACAGTAATGGTTGACCAGAAAGTTATTCTTTCATAGTTCTTGCTTTCTGTGTAAAACCGTTTCATATACGCAATAATATACTTGAGGGTGTGAGTTATGGTGATTATTGGCTGACAGAACTCACGTCTTCCTAGCGACCACATCATGTCGTTCCAATAATCCCCATAACACACCCATCTGGTATATTATTGATTTAATGGATGATGGTTGATGGTTGAAAATGACAGTAATAAGAGGGTGTGTGTGTGTGTGTGAGAGAGAGAGACAGAGAGAGAGAGAGAGAGAGAGAGAGAGAGAGAGAGAGAGAGAGAGAGAGAGAGAGAGAGAGAGAGAGAGAGGGAGGGAGAGAGAGAGAGGGAGAGAGAGACAGAGAGAGAGACAGAGAGAGAGAGAGAGAGAGAGAGAGAGAGAGAGAGAGAGAGAGAGAGAGAGAGAGAGACAGAGAGAGAGGGAGAGAGAGACAGAGAGAGAGACAGAGAGAGAGGGAGAGAGAGAGAGAGACAGAGAGAGACAGAGAGAGAGACAGAGAGAGGGAGAGAGAGAGGGAGAGAGAAAGAGAGAGAGAAAGAGAGAGAGAGAGAGAGAGAGAGAGAGAGAGAGAGAGAGAGAGAGTGAGAGACAGGCAAAGAAAGAGAGACAAAGACAGAGAGAGACAGAGAGAAAGACAGAGACAAAGAGAGAGACGAAGAGAGAGGGAGAGAGAAAGAGAGAGAGAGAGTAAGAGAGTGAGAGACAGGCAAAGAAAGAGAGACAGAGACAGAGAGAGAGACAGAGAGAAAGACAGAGAGAGACAGAGAGAGAGACAGAGAGAGACGGAGAGAGAGGGAGAGAGAAAGAGAGAGAGAGAGTAAGAGAGTGAGAGACAGGCAAAGAAAGAGAGACAGAAAGAAAGAAAGAGAGAGAAAGAAAAACATTTCTTTGTACTGTAAGACAACAGATAGGGTCCTCCTCCTCTGTGCTCTATACATACAGGGAAATGGATAATGGTTGATGGTTGAAATGACATACACATAATGATGAGAGAGAGAGAGAGATATTAGACAACAGACAGAGAAAGAGAGAAAGAAAGACATTGCTTTGTACTCTATGAAAACAGCCTAACATTATGATAACAATCAGAGGTGTCTGATATTGGGATGATGTCACAGGAGGTTGGTGGCACCTTAATTGAGGAGGCAATGGCTGGCTCGTGGCAATGGCTGAAGCGGAATTAGTGGAAGGGTATCAATATCACATGGTTTCCACATGGTTTCCAGCCATTATTATGAGCCGTCAGCAGCCTCCACTGGATGAATCACCAACAAAAGTTGGGCTGAGTCTGAATCTGATCAGAAACCAGGCCAAGAATGTCAACCCTACCTGACCCATTCTCTGTGGGGGGGGGGGTAGTGAAGTTGTACGAAGGTAGATCAGGAGTGAAGGTTTTTAAGAAGGGTGGGTCGGCAGGGGTGGGGGGCTTACTTACTTTACTTGCTTATGGAGGTACAATGCACAGAAATATGGCGTGCCATAGAGTAGCTCTCTGTCATAGAACTCATCCTGATCATGTACTGAGGGGAGAGAGGCACTAGTTGCTTCAGTCACTCTGAAGTTTTTCTTTTCTGTGAGGTCTGCTCCATATTAGCCCTACTATTGGAACCAGATTATGAACAAACCCGAAACAGGTCTGAAACATGTTTGAGGTATGTGTTTGTGACCGTTACGTTTGACTCTGGTTTGGCTGTAGTTGTAGAACCACGGTTCTACTATGTCAGGGTGAACTGGTTCCCTTTGGTTCTAGACAGCTCCAGATGGGTTGAGATGAGAGGTACAGGAGTTGTGATTGGGCACACTATGGTTCTGGTTCTCTCTCTGACTAGTTCACTTCATAAGAAAGCTGAGATCACCACTTCAACTGGAAAGAGTCCAAGGGCGTGGTTGGTTAGCTTGTTGAACTGATCATGTCGTCCTCCTCCAAAGGATTAAGCCTTACCATGCAGCAGAGTTGTTTAATAGATTGTGGGCAGATATAGAAAGAACATCTCCATTCAGCATAGATTATGGAGATACAGGCTTAGGCAAGTACTCTGCCATTCCTGCATATTTGATTCCCTCTATAACTGCATAGCAGATTCAACCCTGTTGATTTCCCAGCACTCAGCACTTTCTTTCTTGCAGACAGCGTTTTTTTCCCTCAGCGATGCAGCTCTTTCTTTCCAGTATTTTGTCCAACCGACACAGCCTGATCCCTAATCAAAGAACCGCTTATTGATAAAGGGATGAAGGAATACTGTATCAGGGAATATCGGGGAAGGCATCAGGGTATGCTGTATTTGATATAATGCACTGAACTCCCTGACTGTTTGAACCTGGAGTTTAGAGCTTCTTTGGTTGGCTTTTGTGTTCTTGCTAGATCAGGTACTCCTCATAAGGCCCCAAAGGACACACCCTGACCAATAGTTGCCCTTAACCTCTGCCTGTCCAAAAATTAGCAATTTATTACATACAGTAGTTTGTTATCTAGTTGTTAAACTTCTCAAGCCAACACAGCAAGTTGACTTCGACCTGAAGACAATTACCGTGAGACGTAAGAAGAGAAAGACCCAACTGAAGAAGGATAGAGTATAAAACATACTGGAAACATACTGGAAGAGTCTGGAGAGGTGATGAAGTGACTCACATATTCGTCTGTGTTGGGGTCCTGGGCCTGGGGCTGCTCTGGGACAGGAACCTCACAGTCGGGGCTGTAGTGTTCACAGTAGTCATAGGCAGCACGGTGGTCCGCCACAATCAACAGCTGCTGGATGTCTCCCTGGAAACACACCGAAAACAGGAAGTTATGAAACAACTGTAACCAGGAAGTAAAAATGGATGGAAACAAACAAACAAACAAAACATTTTGCAAATAAATCAAGTAAAGAGAGAACATATGTATTGCAGTGCTCTGCAGGCTAAACACAAACTGCTCAAACTAGGTCAAGGCACTGGAACATGGATGAGGTGACTAAGTCCTAAAGAACTCTGTCCCGTGTCCAACAGTCCTTTCTGATTAGTACTAAACACTGGAACTCTATAGAACATTAAAGTACAGGCTACATGGGAGAGGCGGGAGGGAGCAACTAATGTGAACATGGAAAGTTTGAGGCACGCGCACGCACGTACTCACTCACTCACTCACACACTCACGCACGCACGCACGCACGCACGCACGCACGCACGCACGCACGCACGCACGCACGCACGCACGCACGCACGCACGCACGCACACACACACACACACACACACGCGCGGCTACACTTCACCATGAAATAGTATTCTCACAGGGTAACAGTTTTTACCACCGATGAATCATTTTCTCACCACATACTGTAAATCCATCCCTGTGCTAAAAGGGAAATTAGTTATTTAGCCTCTAGCTCATCACGGTCGACAAAGTCATCCAGTTTGACGTGCTATGGAGAGGGCATGAGCCAACCTGCTCTCACACACATCCAATGAACATTCTGATTTACAGAGGTCACTGTACAGGGAAGAGAGGGAGGGAGGGAGTAGCAAGAGAGAGAGAGAGAGAGAGAGAGAGAGAGAAAGAAAGAAAGAAAGAAAGAAAGAAAGAAAGAAAGAAAGAAAGAAAGAAAGAAAGAAAGAAAGAAAGAAAGAAAGAAAGAAAGAAAGAAAGAAAGAAAGAAAGAAAGAAAGAAAGAAAGAAAGAAAGAAAGGGGCTCAGAAGGATCCCCAGGCTGCATGGGGAATTGGGTGTGAGTGCTATATTTTTCATCCTTGACTAGACTTGTACCTAAACTATACTTATATACATTTTCTGAGCCAACGTTAACAAGACATATCAAGCAATGAACACAGATATTAAAAAACTAACACACAAACCATGATTAAACATGTTGAAGACTGCTACAAACCACACATAACATTTCCTCATAAATACCAGCAGGCCATATGCCATCATGTTTTCAATTAATGTATGTACACACCCAAATATGTAGGAACGTCAAACTATACAATCTCCAGCCCTCATAAAAGGAAATAAATTACTTTGAGATGACATCAGTCTTTCATTAAATCCATCTGCCAGAAGTTCAAAATAACTCATAACACTGTTTTGTTTTTCCATGCATAGAGAATCGTTATTATTAAAAGAGATTATTTGTCACTTGTGTTCCAACCAACAACAGTTTGTTGAAAAACAGGAATCTGAAGCTGTCTACTATAACATCACTTGTTTCATACGTACTGATTCTCTACATGAACGACACCACAGTCCAATGCAGCTGTTTCCTGTTGTTTTCTGGCTGCTTTCTGTCTTCATGATGGATGACAGGGAAACAAACTAGGACCCTGTCTTCCAGACGAAGAGCTCTGCTAAAGCCACCATTGCTCCTCCAGCAGTACGCTCAACGCAGGATATCCAGGCCATTGGGGCTGTTAAGATGCTGGAAGATGCCAATTTCTGTTTGTTCAATGTTGGAACTGGAAAATGGTAATTTGAACAAACTGGGATTTTCACCAAACAGATCCGGTGTCAGTACTTAGTTGTCTATGGGTCTGTATATGTGTCTCTATATTTTGAACCACAGCGGCCCTACAGTAGAAGTTCAAGATGGCTGCCCATTAGCTTATTGAAAATGCAATAAAACGACATTTAGACAGCTCTGGGCGAGTGAAGGAGAGGTAACTAGATGCTTTCCCTTCAACATCTCTCTTTCTCCCCCTTTCCCTCCCCAGGCTATCAGGACGGGTGCCAAGGTGGATTCCGACCACACGTGGTGCGATCCTCAGTTCACCCTGTAAAAGACGCCGAGGACATCGCTGGAGCAATGAGAACACCACCACAGACTATTTATGAGCACGCACAAGCACATGCACACGTCTTCGTACAGGTTACGGGGGAAGCTGTGTAAAATGGTCACACTGTAGAACCCTGATTAGGAGTTATTGTCAAGAGAAAACAATCTCTTGAAAGAATCATTCCCAGCTGGAATCACACGTGTTTGTTTGTTCCTTTGGCCTGGAGGTGTTAGCATGGGCGCGGTCAGAGTAGTGCACTATATAGAGAATAGGGTGCCATTTGGGATGTAGGCGTGGCCTCTTAATAACATAAAGGCCCAGCCAAGTGTTGCATGAGCTGGCAGTACAGAGACTGCTGGTGGATGTCATTACAACACTCCCCTGATGTACACTCATATATTATTTCTCATATCGCATGCTGCCAAAGAGTTCATCCTATACAATGCAGACCTGATGTTTTCAGTGGATTTTGCCAAGCCTTCACCCAACCACCATATACCAGTGGGATGTTAGAAGGCAATGGGTATTGGCACTGCAGCTGAACTAATACAGTGTTGGGGAACTTATATATCTACAACTCAATGGATTCTCTCATTGGAGTCAAATGCACAGCTAAACAGAATTCAGTCAGTCAGTTTGGCATGGACAAGCAATGGTTTGGTTGAACCCAGGAGAAGAAATAAAAAGATTGCAGATTATTGGATGGGTAGAGAACAGAGAGACACCCTGTACTTTCTGACACTGTCACCTAGCCAGCCTCTTTAACCACATCGCTCCAGTGGAAAAACTGCTGCCTTTGGCTTTTAGTTATGGAGTAGCAGTCTGAGTTATGGAGTAGTAGTCTGAGTTATGGAGTAGTAGTCTGAGTTATGGAGTAGTAGTCTGAGTTATGGAGTAGTAGTCTGATCTGAGTTATGGAGTAGTAGTCTGAGTTATGGAGTAGTAGTCTGAGTTATGGAGTAGTAGTCTGAGTTATGGAGTAGTAGTCTGAGTTATGGAGTAGTAGTCTGAGTTATGGAGTAGTAGTCTGATCTGAGTTATGGAGTAGTAGTCTGAGTTATGGAGTAGTAGTCTGAGTTATGGAGTAGTAGTCTGAGTTATGGAGTAGTAGTCTGAGTTATGGAGTAGTAGTCTGAGTTATGGAGTAGCAGTCTGAGGTGTGGAGTAGCAGGCCAAACACACTTGATTTTACTCACATACAGCATGTTAAAAGGGAAGGCTACATGTGTGGGCTCTAAATTAGATATAGAAAGCATCTAAATGAAAAATTGAGAATGTGCATATGTTTGCCTGTATCTGTAGCTGTCTCCATCTCTACCTCTGTCTATATGTGTTAGACCTCTCTGTCTCCATCTCTCTACCTCTGTCTATATGTGGTTAGAACCTCTCTGTCTCCATCTCTACCTCTGTCTATATGTATTCAGACCTCTCTGCTCCATCTCTACCTCTGTCTATATGTGGTTAGACCTCTCTGTCTCCATCTCTACCTCTGTCTATATGTATTCAGACCTCTCTGTCTCCATCTCTACCTCTGTCTATATGTATTCAGACCTCTCTTCTCCATCTCTACCTCGTCT